>NW_021852284.1:77884-215210 GCF_003651465.1 Formica exsecta
TTTAGCCCGCGCTTTTCGATCGGAGAGGGACTCGGCGGACGCGCTATATATATATATATATATATATATATATATATATATAATTATAATTTTAGAGCAAAATGGAATTTATTAATACGAAAATCCGATAAAATTTGAAAAGGATCATTTCCGGATGTAGAGGCACTGCAAAGGGGCAGAAGAGAGCTTTCTCTCTCTTTCTCTCGCTGCAAAATTGCGTATCGTATCGCTCAAGAGCGGATAGGAGTAAGAGGTATAATCCGCTCCGACCTAATGCCTAATCCTATGTACAAATTTATTGGATTTCCCGTCCCTTAATACCGAATATGCGACGCGCGCGCTGAACTTTCCAACGTGAATCCGCCGAAAATGTATCTCGTGGATTAGAGACCATTTTCTGGGATGCTAAATGTTGCATGACAATGAAATTACATTATTACCAGGGAAGAAGTTAGGAAAATAATGAAGTATTTGACACGTCGAGGCGTGATTTCGATTTTTGCTTAAACAATGTAAATACTGCAAACTATTTTCATTATTTTTTTATTTACTTTATTGAAATTCATATGAAATTTTTCTATAAGACATTTAATTTTTATATTTATCTTGATTATATCTTGTTAGAGTCAAGATCACAGCAAATCTGACTTATAAATGCTATCAAATAAAAGTTATAACTTGGAGCGTGATTTTTCCTTGTCATCACTATAATATTACTAAATTTTAAATATAGATACATACTTATATATCGACTTATACATATATATATATATATATCATGGGAAATAATGATTGTAGCCACGATGGGAATGGAAAAGCGTCATGGGATTATAATGGACCCCATGGCAATATAAACTGCGATCGAAAATTAATGCGACATTCCAAGTTAAATTGAGCAGTACAGGTGATCTTCCTCCTTCGTTAAATTTACTCAGTCGATGCTGAATGATTAACAACGTTTGAATAATTCGATATAGGACCGTGACGATCTCCGCCGCGTTGTGTAAAATTATATTCAAAAGAGTTAATACATTCACTGGCTCGTCGATGACGCGCGGGGAACAACGGTGAACGAGTTCCGGTATATAGCGGGCGCTTTCCAGCCGTGTTAAATGGCTGGAAAGAAACGAGGTGTCGACCCCGGGCTGGATTAAAGGCTAAGCGGTATAATATGGACCGTGCTCTGGTTGTGCCGATCGTAACAACGAAACTGTTAGTACGCGCGTGGAGATATAGATACTAGTAGCCAGTGAACGCGAAGGGGTTGCACGTGTACTTTTTTTAACATTTCTCCACACAATATTATCCAACATTTTGATCAGTATAATATAATATAGCGATGATATCACTTTAACGATATTATATCTAATGCTATTTTCACGAATCAGTTGTATAAATGACAATATTTTGACGAGTTTTGTGCAAGATATTTATATAAAATCAGAGAGTTGTATCGCACTTATGATGCATTAAAATTGTCAACTGATTGCAAAATAATATTTAATATATGATATATTGCGGATGATATTTCGTATAAATCGCATATTGTGAAAAAAAACAAGTAGAGTTGTGCAAATTAAAAACTTGCACATTGCTTCCTCATCATTTTATCTTACAATGCTTAAGCTGCTTTAAGCATGCGGATTTTTCAATTTTTTGTAGCCATACAATGATATAAAGCTCTTAATAAGCTAACATCCTAAAGAGATGTACGCGTGCTACCGACAGAATTATATGAGCCGGCTGATTTTGACCTCTAAAGTGTATCAAAGGGTTAAACACAACATCGAGGCAGGCCTTACGAGCTAACGGGGTGATGTCGGACAAACGTTAAAGGGAGACAAGCGAAAGGTGGGAAGAAGTTCGAGAATCGATCAAGCGAGCCGCGAACAGACGCCGGGAAAGACTAACAAGAGAGAGAGAGAGAGGGGGGGGGGGAAGGGGGAAGCGCGTAAAACCAGGCAAAGAGGAGAGCGCGGGTGATGCAGAAAGGAAAATATTGGAAACTCCATTAGCGGCGGTGCAACCAGCCATACACCGGAATACATAAGCAGCTCCTATAGAGAAAACGAGAGGCGAATGAAGAGCGAGGGACAGAGGGAGGTCGTCTATGGGGATTATTGCGCGATTCATTTGTAACATTCTCCCAGTTTTCAGCAATTACTATCATATCTCTCCTTTTTGAGGTCTCTTCCTGTCATCTTTTCTCAGTTTCGTTTCGTAGATACGATTTTCTGTCAAATTCATTGTGTCAAATATTTTGATTTTTTATATGTTTCATTTTTTCTTTTTTTTTTTCACCTAGTAGGACAAATGCTTTTATGTATATTTAAATGTTTAATTAAATATTCTCTTTTTGTATGTAAATTAAATTGTACATACATTTTGTTAACATAGGTAGGCTATATTAAATAGAGAGCACTCTTATTTCACTAATAATTTTGTGAAATTTTCTTTACAATATGCTCTTTATAAGTTTTATAAAAAAACAACTAGGTATAAAATAAGATACACATTCCAGATTCTTCGGAAAACAATTTGGAATTCATTTCTTTTAACAAAACTGTCGAAGCATCAACACTTGCTGAATTATAAACAACAACAAAAAAACATTCCATATTACGTCTTTCATTGAAGAGGGAGACAGATTAATCACAAGATTCTTCCTACATGAAAAATATAGACGCGACTAAAAATTTCGCAGATATGTCAAATCATGCGAAAAGATACTGCAGATCCAGTCCTCTCGTCGCGTATTTCTCGGGACTGTTATAGCAGGGCAAGCTAATTCTTTCTTAATTCTCTTTTGCTTTTTTTTTTCTCCTCAATTCGACGCGCGTCACGCGGAACAACGGTCGCCAGCCACTAAACGCCGTGAAATCGCTCGGCGATAACGCGGATCTCGCGGCGCGCGGAATTCACGTGATTACTTCCGGCCTCTTGAGCCGCGATGTACTTTTGCAAGTTTCGCCTCGAGATTTCTCTCTACACCCTCCTCCTACCTTCCGATCTCACGCGCGCCCGCTCTCTTCCTCCATCCCCTATTCCTCCTCCTCCACCTTCTTCCGCTACGCGATGCGGTTAAGCTTCGTTTACACGCGGCGCATCGCACTTCCTCTCATCCGGATTTCCACGAGGCTTTTCTCCGCAAATCTCGGAACATCATGATTGATAGTTATTCGCGAGTTCGCGCATTGGTTTGTGAGAATTTTAATTAGACGAAAAATAATGCTTTTTTTAGGAATTAATAAGAAATATTATTTATGCCTTAATGTTTAGTAAATTATCAGTCATTGAGTAATACATTGTAATATGTACTAATGTAAGAAATTCTTTCTAGTTATATGCATTTGCAAACACTGAAATTTTTTTTAGATTGATAAATTGAACTGTCTTAAAGGAATTTATCTCATTTACTTAAATTACTTAAATCGCTTCCAATATATGTGATACATAGATATTTACACCGATTTTATATAAAGTAAGAATTAAGATTAAGATAATTTTTAAGCAGGTCTAAGCTCATAATATACGGGATTAGAGAGAGAACATTTTCAATTTAAAATTGTTAAAAATAAATAAATTAAAAAAGAGAAAATGTACTCTTTGGAGGGAAAATATATGTTCTATAAAGAGATTCCATCTTAGCACCGAAGCTTAACAGGGCACGTGCAGGACGCGTTCTTTTATCGACGATGTAACGACGGAAGTACCATGATAGAGGGCGATTAAACAAGCGAAGGGTCGAACTTCGAGGTGCGCTAAATATGTCGAGCAAACTCAGACTCCTATGCACAGTTGGTTAAATCGGCAAACATTGACTGACTTTACGCATTTCGTGTTAATTCGACGATGTCGAAGGTGTCTTCTTGTCATTGACAGTATCACAGATTCAGAAATCGATCGCAGGCATGCGTCAAATCATTCAGGACGATTGGATATTTTTAAATAGTTAATATTGTTAGCTCAATGTCGCATTTTTATTCTTGCGAGATGACTCCGTGAATTTTAATGAAAGATACGATATATAATCGGCTTATCATATATAGATATGGTTAACATGTCAATTCGAAATTTAATGCAACTAAAAAATATTTTAAAATAATTCAAATTTCCATTTTGTTATTTTTGACCGTCTTCTAATCTTGAAATCTTTGCTGTAACAATTATAATGAATATTGATTGTTCAATCCAACTGTCAATGTCCGCATAAAACTATAATTTATGAGAAACGAACAAAGTACATTTAATCCAGTTAACGAGGATTTAGAATTGAAGCTCATTGTTAATCGACGTGACCGCGAGCAATCTCGCGTCGATGCCACAAGTCGTGCACGACGGGCGACCGGAATGTAAATCAAAAGCGGTTTCGAAACTCTTCCCCGATGACTGAATGCGGCGCGATGGAAGACCTTAATTCGTTTACGACTTGCAAAACGAGCCTTCTGGGAGCGCGCAACTGGTAGCCAAACAGTTTGCACGACGTCACGCACCCCCGTGGCACGTCCCAAGGGTGCTACTGACGAAGTAAAATCCCGCAACGAGCGATGGTTTTGCGCCGACGGATCTCCATGGTGGAGAATTTCAAACTTCAAAGAATTTAAATGACGTTCGATGATCTTCTTTAGAAATTATTTTATATTATATTTATAATTACTCTTCTTAAAAATTATGTAAATTTTTGAGAAACCATTTTTGAGTGCCAATGTATCCTATCCATAGAATAAATTTTACAGTTATCACTCTACAATGAATATTTCATATCCTTGTGGAATATCATTGTGGAATGATAGATAAATATTCCATTATAATAATATTTAACTGTATGTTTCTTTAATATATTTGAATATTATTAGATTATATTATAGGTAAAAAATTATGAATTTTCGATAATGGCAATATCCATCGATAATCTTTTTAATTTTATTATATACTACGTGCATGATATTTGTTAGCTTATAAATTAGTAATATTTATTTTAAAATTTATTCACGTTTTATTTTCTATTTATTACGAGTATATTAATATATTATACATATAATTATAATTTTATAAATCAGATAAAGAAAAATTGAAGAAAGAATGTTAATGAATGTATGCTCTATATACGAAGATAAGATTACATTGTATGTGTTCCTCTCTTTCACTCAAAAAAATGTCTTGCTGATATAGGTAGATTTCTAGGTGTCACAACAAAAATTTATCGCTATTTTTTGTATCTGTTAGAATATTGTCTGTTACATATAGAATTTATAGCAGCAACATTCTAATAATATCTTCTAGAAAATTTAGGTCCCATTGCCAAATGTTAATCACTGCATTGGATAAATATGAGTTTCGATACTACAGAACGATCTTTGTGAGAAATATAACTGCCAATTATAACTGCAGCATCGAAAAATTGAGAAAAATTGTTTAAAAGAGCTAGATAGATTGAGCGCGTTATACAAATATGTTAGACGTGAGGATTATATATTCATTTGTTTCTTGCCGCTAATTTTTTCTGTCTACCACAGCCAAACTTTATAACAAGTATGATTGGCCTTAACATGGATAGGCGCCACAGAAAAACATTCTTTCTAAATTTCACAAACAGTTCAGATATAAATTCTGTCTCTGTCACTTAGATTGATTAAATGCGAAACATATGCGATATCACAGTATTTGCTAATCATTTATGTACCTCAGTTAATTTTGCGCACCAAGAAAATTTTTGCTGTAGTTGCAATACCACTTTTTTGAGTGTACGATTATTCTCACAATACTTTATGAATTATCTATGCTTTGTCTTCACAAAATATAATACTTTAAAAAATTATATGGAGATACATTTTTAAAGTTACAATTAAATATTCGCGCATGAGAGAGCGTTAGATGCGCGGCGCATTCGTTTTGATACAGAGGAAAAACGAAAGGAAGGAAGTCGCTGCACCGTAACGACTGATGTTTCCGTTTGGAGCAGCGGCGGCATAGACGAAAACTCGTCGGCGGAATAAAAGTTCCACCGGTGCTTCCACCGGAAGCAGCAGCCGTTGCGCCATTATCTATTTCGTTTTTCATTCACATAAATTTAAATGTGGAGCAGTTCAGTACGCGCCTCCAACCCGATGATCTCTCCCTATCTTCTTGCGGGTGATCGATATAAAATTGCAGTGGAAACAAGGCGGCGCGCAACACAAGCGGTGTTGTTTCGCGTTCCCCGGAGGGATCTGATTGCAAACGAATGCGGCGGGGTTACGATCTCTCCCTTCATAGACGATTAATCCAGTTTACTCGCAGACGTTACCTCGCCATGGGGTTCTTGTAAGCCGAGAATCCGCACAAACGTTCCTCCCGCGCTTAAATATATTCAATTACGAGACTCAAACCTATGCGCCTCGTCGTCTCTCAGTCTGTCTCTCTTCCTTACACTCTCGCTGTTTTCCACTTTCGTTCATTCGCATGACTGAAGTCCCGACTTTCCACTTCCGTTTTGGACTCTTTTAAGGATACGGATTTATGCGCTGACGATCCCTCCGGTAAATTCTTTGGTAGAATCGGCGAGTTTACCTTACAAATAATACGAGATACGCACTTTTTATCGAATCTTCTACGATTGAAAAGTGTCTATTGCATTCACTAGTTCAATATCAATCGTGTAAAGAATTTTACTTTTAATTTTTATAATAAGAAAATAATATATGTATATAATATATATAATACATATATAAGAGGATACGTAATGCGAATCATACTTTAAGTCTTAAAGCAGGATAGCCGCATATGAATAAAGAAATTAAATTTTTAATGACATAAACTATGTACATAAACTTAATAAAATCAAAATAGGATATTTTTGTTCTGTGCTATAATATCTATTAATTATACTTTGATTAGAGTGTTTGATTTCTTCTAATAAACGCATCAGAAAATTGTGCATCTTTCAGACAAGTGTGAAAGAGATAAATATAAAAAGGAAAATATATCTTACAATATATATATTTTTTATATAAAATAATATATAATAGTTTTTGTCGTTAGAGAGCTTTAATAATGTGTTGCCGAATATGGAAAGCAGAATCAAAGCTTTCGACAGTCTCGCGTGAAAAGTCGAGATGTCGCGATTCCACGATATTTCCCGATGTTTTCCATTGCCAGGCCGACATGCCACCAGGGTTAGATGATAGAGCAAGAATAGAAAACGTCGGATATAGCGAAAACAACGGGAAAGAGAGAGAGAGATATATATATATAGAGAGAAAGAGACAGATTGAGAGAGAAGAGGGTCACGATATAGGGGAGAAGATGCAGAGCGAGAGAGGAAAAGAGAGTTAAGCCTGCAGGCTGCAGACAGAGGCACTAGAGTAGCGGCGAGCAGCGGTAGCAGCAGCGGCGCAAAGCGAAAGCAGGAGGGAGACAGGCATCTCGCCCTTCTTTTGTCCCTGGGCTTCGGCCCGATATTGAAATGGAGTCGTTTGAGTGTGAATAATTTGCTTTGCCCGGGCCCACCCCTCCACCGCCGCCGTCGTGCCGTCCCTCTCTCCTTTGCCGTTCTCGGCCCGGCGCGACTACCACCGTGATCGGCCCCCCCCCTCGTGTACCCTCGCGGTCCCCCCGTCAACCCCTGTGCAGTACCGGCGCGTTTATTTCGCGTCGCGTTGGAGAGAACTTTGCGATTTCCGTAGTCGCGGATCGAGCTCTTTTTCCACCGTCTTCTACATCGGACTCGCGTAGGACCGAGTTCTTAGAGTAACGCGTTAATGGAGAGCGATGTCTGGAATACATCTTGTTAAAACCCTATTTGCACGAAGAAGGATTTAAAAGCAGATCATATGCAAAAAATATATACTTGGAAAAGATCTAAGAATTATATTTTTTACAAGTTAAATAATTCTATAATTTCAAAAGAATTAATAAAAAAAAGCATGAGATTGAACAATATTATTTTAAAAAAGATTAGGGAACAAACTTAATATTATTTTAAGAGATTTAAGAGATTTGATACTAATTCACGAATGGAATTTACTTGTTTTGCTCGTACTTAATAAACATTTTAAGTATGATATAAGATCTTATAAGATCATAAAAATTATTGTATTATCTTGGACCACACAATGATAATTCTTAAAAAATGTTATCAGAGTTACTAAATTTTGTCTGTCAAAAGTTTGATGTATAGTCTTGATTAGAAGTCTCTTTTCGTACGAACGATGTGAACGCCGATCGGAGAGATCGTTTTACGCACGTATTTTTCGAGGTGAGAGAGAAAGAGAAAAACAGAGAGATATCGGTCATTATAAATTCCAAAGTATTGTCGCGATCGATCGATCGAGCGACCCTGGTGCATCGGGCGGTTCCATTCCTCATTTCTCGGATGCTGGTCAGATCGGGTACGCCGGTGAATTGATTAGCGCGAATCATCGTCACGCGCCGCGCCGGCGAAATCCATGCGTCGAATGGGCGACACGTACGACACGCATGCCACGCATGATGAGTCGCACGGTCGGAGTTAAAATTACATCGACGTAATCGTCGCATAACGCAGTCTTGCTCCGACCCGTAAAATATGTTAAGTAACCCGATCATCGGTCACGGGTAATGAATACATCGATGATGGATTAGATGAGCCGAGGACGTTTTTCTTAAAATTCAAATGATTATGCAAAATTGAAGCATTTCTATATGATGCTCGGTAATAACAGACGTATTTTGGCGAACATACGATATGCTCATTGGAAATTATAATGAGTCTAGCTGAATGAACATATCTCAAAACATTAATGATAACATAATATGAATAATAATAAATCTCTCATCCTACAATTAATTTTAAATAGGCTTTATTTTAATAGAATTTGGATATTTTGAATATTTTACTTTCAAAATATGTGACTCGTGCTTTTTTTTTTGAAATAAAACATTTATTTAATATTTTAAATCTTGTAATAATATTATATTGAAAAAATTCAATAAATGCATTATAAAAATATTTCATAAAAATGCATTTGTATACGTTTTCACCGTAATATGGCAAAAGTGGTATAACAAATGCAAGCATACACGCTTCGAATCTTTTCTATATTTCATCATCGATAGGACAGAAGTACGATTGTACGACCGGAACAAACACACAATACGCGAAAAAGCGCGAAAGGTGAATTTTTCGAAGTTGTGGAAGACGAAGAAATCGGTCGTACATCGAGCATTGAAGAAAGCCGCTTTTGTCGAAAAAGGCGCCCGCTCGCCGACAAAGACGAAGGTGAACGCGCGCGAGCGACCGGATGATGAGCCAACAATAAAATTGAGGATTCATCAGTCTTTTAAGAGGCCAATGTCATTCGTCGACCGGTGAACGCGCGCCGCGCTACCCTGAGCCGCGTATCCTCCTTAGATATGCAGAACACGGGACACGGGTGTATATAATCCACCAGCGGCGGGCATCGGAGTTCAGTCAGCTCGTCAACACAACCACAATCGCCAACCACCATCGTACAACGATGAAGGTAGTCATCGATTCGACTGTAGATATTTTATCCAATTGATAGAGAGAATCAGATTTTAATTGAAAAATTTGCGATTTATGTAAACCTTTTTGCAGATAATATCGATTAATTTATTGCAATAGTATATATTCTGCCGATTGATTTGATTCTTCGAAAATAGGTATTCGTCAACATTGTCCTTTTGGTCGCGGTGGTCCTCGCGGAACCGCCGAGATACCGCCAGCAATATCAGCAACAGTACTACTTTGCCCGGCAGCAGGAGGAGGCCGCGCCTTATCCCGCTTCCGGCTGGAAGCCAGCGGGACCAACTTTTAATCTTCCTCAAAGACAATCTCAACAGCAATACGGAGCGCCGGATGCGCCTCAGCAGCAGTATGGAGCGCCGGACGAGCCTCAGAAGCGATACGAAGCACCAAGTGCACCTCGGCAACAATACGGAACGCCGGATGTGCCTCAAAAACAATACGGAGGGCCAAGTACGCCTGAACAACAATACGGGGCGCCGACGGGTCCCCAGCGAGAATACGGAATACCGGAAGAATCCACAACAACTGAGGCGCCTAACACCACCGAAGAGGAGGAGGTGTCCACCGTTCGAGGCATCACTGAATCAGAGGTGAGTAAAGCATAAATATTATTTTGCGAGTGTCGATCGATCAAAGTATTATGAAACTTGAAATAATATGAAGAAAGTCCATTTTCCCAATTAAATATTTTTATTATAAAAAGATTTTTAAACTCGTGGAAAAGGAATCGAAAGAAAGTGCGTGACATTTGACGTTTGCGATTTAAGAACGTAGTTGACTATTTTAATTGTTAAATATGTATAAACGAGATTTCTAAGAAAATTTGTGTAACGGATTAATTAATCACAATTTTAACTAGATTTAGACTTTTAATTAGATATTTTTACGGAAAAGTCGCAGAGAAAATTTTGATGCTTTAACGCGCCAAGTTCCAGATGCCAGACGTGCGCGTTCTCCGATTTTACGTAACATAGATTTATCATCTCGTTTCGGAGAGGAACGCGCTGAAGCATTGCCGTTGGCATGTGAGCCTACATAAGAACGTGGAGACGGTTCCACGGAATTTAAATCACACCGACACGACACTACGAGGCTCCTCTCTTTTTCAATCTTCGACGCTTGCTCGTTCTCGTCGTTTCTCCCGCTTATCCTAACGACATTAGTATTCGAGGCGTCGTTTACTTTCGATCGCGAGTCTCAAGCACGTGTGTGCCCGTACCAAATTCGAGGACTGGCGTGACACAACCCATAATGCATTCATCCGTGATTCGAGGTCGTCTGCGAGTCTACGCTGCCTTCTGTTTGACGGGATATTAAAAAAAAAAAATCCGAGAAATCTGCATTTAACAAGAAATATTTGTCAATGGCTCCTTTTATTTTTAACGTGTTTACTTTGAAAATTTCTTCAGTAAATAATTTATTCTTTGACCTCGCATCAAACCTTCTTTCGTGCCATTTATGATTAATTTTTTAACATACTTGACAGAGCAACAAATTTTAAGAAACCTTGCTAAAGAATCTGCAATTACAAATGATATATTGACATTACAGAAAATAGATTTGAATTTTTGCATATGCATTTTTTTCGTAATTAGATATTCTCTCTCTCTCTCTCTTTCTCTCTCTCTTGGTTTCAATATTTCTATCAATATATTCTATATATATATTTTCATAAACACAGTTAAAATACATTTTACATACTCTTTCCTCTCTTTTCTTTTAATTAGAGCATGTAACGTAATATCGGTCACCGGTGATCAGCGACTGATATAATATAAAGGTAAACAATTACGTAGAAATAAAACATTATTCTCTCAGTCCGAGCCCGTGAACGCGGTGAACGAGCTTGAGGACGATGATGTGGACGAGAAGCAACCTCAGCAATCCGGAGAGTACTACGTGGCCCTTCCCGACGGTCGTCTCCAACGTGTGCAATACATTAGCCGCCAAAACGTCGAGGCCATGAAGTACTTCGCCAAGATCCGAGCCGAGAACGTGGAACCCCTTCGCGGACCGATCTACGCGTACGCGCCCCTGCAGAAGCTGCAGATCGTGCCGGCTGGCTTGCAAGTGTCCGTCGCCCCGGTCGCCCCGATCGCCGCCGAGGTCGCACCTGCGGACGCCAGGCCGCAGAAACTCGAGATCGAGCCTGTGGCCGCGCAGGTGCAATACCAGTACGACAACCCCTCGAGCGTGGTGCCTCTGACCAACCCTCTGAGCAATGCCTACACCACCTACATGACGAATTATCAATCACCGGCAGCCAATAGCGAATCCAGATTCCTCCTCACCTTCCAGTGAATCGGAAATAACATAATTAAAGTTTTAAAAACCTTAAACTCGACACTACGACACCTTGTAAATTGCATTGTACATGTCGCATAGATTATTGAATGTACTCGCAATTAGTCTAAACTGACGATGTAATAAAGCTGATGCTAACGAAACTTTCTATTATATTTTCATGTCGCTTTAACTTTGTGATCATAGAACTATTTTTCACTCCAAGATTATGTTATACAGTGGTCATCATCTATTTAAATATTGTGCTCTTTGACTTTTCATACATTTTTCACGGATGTAATAGCTAGCGAATACCCTTGAAAAAATCGTAGAGAGATATTATAATGAGATTTAATAATCAATAACTGATAATCCTACAAGAATTTTTATTTGTGAATATTGTTTTAACCGAGATTCGCTATTTTACAGCGAAATTAAAGGAATTTCTTCAGTAGATGTATTGATGCGAGAGAGAAGGAAAGAGAGAGAGAGAGAGAGAAAGAGAGAGATCCGTTGGCATGTAGACGTGCCTAACCGCAAAATTCCAGAAATTTAATATCTCGCTCGGCGCAACCGGCAACAGGGTTGGGCGTTTCATAAGTTCACTCCCGACACGGCCAATCCCCCGTCAGAATTCTCCCAAAATTCTACAGCGAGCGTTCCAACCCACACACATCCACATACACAAACACTTTTCCTCCCCTCTTTTCGGCACACTCCGTTATCTCTCCCTATTCTTTCCTCCTTGCTACAACGGGCGTTGTGCGTCTTGAATGTTCTTTGCCAGTGGCTCATAGCGTTTTGAAGGAAAACGAAAATCCCAACAGAATATTTACGCTATCATTTCGAGAGATACGTTTGGATCGTGTCGCGATTTGACTTGAAATAGATCTGAAATTTTGCAAATTCGCAATAATTTCCTTTTGTAACTATGACACCGCACGCTCTCATGATATATTTTATATTATTTATGCAAAATGCAGGGATTTTAAAAAATACATAAAAATGTATAATAATAAAAAATCAAATTTATCGCAAGATAAATAGCGTGTAAATAATACGGTTAGCAACTCTATTGAATAAGAAAAAATTAGCGTACAATATCTTAAAAACAATGAAAAAGAATCGCAATTCTAATCTGCAGCTCCAACCTTCGCCAAGATATCTCATATCAGGTATAATTATGCCTGCCAAGTTTTAGCGGAAACTTTTAATTAAGGTTCACCGGCAACAAACCACTCTTAAGAAAGCCGTACCATCGTCGGACCGAACAAAGGAATACCCTCCGGCAGCTCGGGGTAAATAGCCCGAAGAAGCACAAACATCCTCGCCAAGATTTCGTCGATAGGCGCAATCGGCCGATTAATTAATCCGGTCAAGCGGTCAGGCCCAATTAAATCCCACTAGTCGGCCGAGCCGTTTCCGTGCTTGGGAACGCGACCTCGCTCTTACAATTAGACGAGTTTTTTCATCGGGAATTTGACTCGCAAGAGATGCGACTTAATCCCTTTGCGCGCTTTCTTCGACCATCAGATCACCTCTCCGCCGAAAAACGGGAGAAATCGCTCTTTTGGAAAACAAAATTTCTTTCACCTTCCCATTTGCCGCTCCTCGCACCATCGCCATCCGTCGTTTTCTCGCTCCTCTACACCCCGTCGAGCATGGAAGCGTCCCCGAGAGCCAACCAGCCGGTGCAACCCTCCTTTCCACGGGATATTAATTTTTCGGGAAGTTGTACCGCCGTGTGCCATTCCTTTTTTTCTGCAACCCCTCTTACTCTCTTTCCTTTCCTTCCTCTCGCTCGACAATTTGTTCTTCCTTGACGATTTAGGCTCGGGACGAGTATCCGCGAATTTTTCTCTTAGCTTTTAATATGTAACGAAGAAGATTTTGATTGAAGAAGAGTCTGTCGACTACATTGTTCCAGTATCACCCAATGATATTTTAAGAACAACTACTAATTTTTGAAAAAAAAAATTTGATGAAGATGTTGAGATATCGGATAGATTTATATATAAAAGAAAATAAATCAAATATTTTTTGCAATTTACATTTGGATTATTAATTTTTTCACTATGTTCGATTTTTTCCGAATAATGCTCGCATTTTTAAAAGAAAATTCTAGATAATCCTTCGGCCGAGTGCAGTATCGAAATAAAAAATCTACTTCCATAATTTTTTCGCCACTCGATTACAACGTCGTATAAATGAGTTTTTTATAAGCCTTATATCAGCTAGATAATATTTCGCGATTTCTTTCAGTAATCTTGTTCCATGTGCAACATGAAGCATGGATAGAGGAGAGAAGATTAACTTTCATAATCCGTCGAGAATGTAATACGTATATCTCTATTGGAAGTTTTGCACGTCGCTTGTATCTCATGTAAGGTATCATCAATTTCACCGTAACAATCGTTTCAAAGAACGAAATCAAATGGATAGTTATTTTATAAAAAAATATTATAATATTATAATATTATATTTTTTTATAAAACAACTCTTTGTATAAAGTGTAAGTACTTATATATCTATATAGGACTAAGTAAAAAATAAATAAAAAATAAATTCAGATGTAAATCTAGATAATTTCTTTTCGACACGTGTTATTAATAAATTTATGTGATAATTTTTTAGCAAAAAAAATCTCTATCCTACGTAACGACAACGTTCACGGCGGAGCAGAGGAGAAAAGAAAAGTCAATTTCGGCGACCGGCCTCGACTGTGATCGGCGAGGAACAAAGGTTCCAGGAACGCGGCTGAATCGACTGTGAGAGACGATTATAGTTTCAGAGCACCTGAGGAGAGAGTCGCGACGGAAAAAAATGGAGGAGAGAGGGACGTTAATAAAAATGAATTGGAGAAGGAACGAGAACAAAGAGGGAGAAACCGCGACGGAAGAGGGTAGGGTAGTTATAAGAAAAGACGCTGAGAATCACACAGCGATGACATCTGTTCCTGTAATGGTGGAGGACGTCGATTACACGTCTACGGGGGTAGCTTTCTCGCGGCTTGGAGAGAGATGGTGGCGATTCGCGTGTATTTTTGCATATGTGAGCGTGGACACACACCGCGGACCGCCCGCTTGTTTGTACGGTGCCGGATTAAGAAAATAGCGGGAGGCTCCCGTGGCGTCGGTGGGAACGCGGCCAAGCCGATGATGTCCTTCCTCAGGTTCTCATGACTCGGGAGGGAAGAAATACGAGCATTTCATATGCATGGTCGGTTCAAAATAGTTAGCTTGGATGGCGATAAAATATTTGCACACCGTGATGTAGCATTGCAATGTAATAAAGTTTGGGAGTTTTCTTTCACATATATGAACAAAAAACTCGCTTCTGTTTCTCTCTCCTTCTTTCTCTCTTATGATATAAGAAACGAAAAAATTTTGAAATATTAATATTGAAGAAAATAATCTTGGTCGTTTTTTAAATGTTAAATATTTTTATGTGGATGCAGAAACTTTTCTTTTGCCTTATTTTATATGTTATTTATTCTTAAACATTTCCCGCGCATTTCGTCTGTAAATTTACATCATCCTTCGCTCTTTAAGCTTCTCTCTTCACTTGAGGATTCTCCGCGCGACCCCACGCAGCGCGGGGGGTCGCAGAGACAACAATAAAAAATGGAAAAACAACGGAAGAGAAGAGGAGAGGAAAAATACTGCGTGGCTGTGCGTATGCATTCTATACGCGAGTGCACTACCATCGACGGTGATTGGAGATCCCCCGTCGACAAGCACGTCGAACTCTTTCCGGCTCTTTCGAAGTCGGCACCTGCTTTCGTTCGATCGCAACGACGACGTCGTCAACCTTTGTGAGCCTTCTTCCTTGTGTGTCAACGTATCCCTCGCAGTTTTCACGAGCTGCATATATCGCTCGTACATATGTATTCGTACATATGTATGTATATGTGTGTGGATATGTGCGCGTAGCGATGGCGAATAAACGCATTGCGTCACAGGGCATGTCGATATTGAATCGGGAAGGGAGTACCGAAAACAATGAAGCACGCTATGACGAGGAGAAGCTCGCTCTTTGTTTAATATCGCCGAATTAATAGAAATTCAACGAAGGAAGGGGAATACGGTGTCTACAGTTATTGTTGTTGCAGTGATGTTTCATGCAAAGCAGATTGCATATATCAACCATTGGTTGAAAAATATGAATATAAATTTAAAAAATTTGCATAAAAATTAATTTTATATTTATTTTATATTACAATATTCACAACTTTATACTTTACAATTCTATTCAATTATTTTATAGAACGACAAAAGTGTTTTAGAATAAATTCTGTTTATAAAACGATTATGAAACTGCTATGACAACTATATAAATTAAAAAAAAATAATTCTCTCTTTAAGAAATATTTTCCTTTCTAAAATGAAAAAAGTGACTTATACCGACCGTACTGCCGAACGACAGTATTAGGTCGATCGTGAAATAAAATGATATAAAATTCTGCACGCACGAGGAGCATAATTCAATCGACAAGTAGCGCGCAATAAACGTGAGTGCGCAATGCTGAAACATTATGCAACATTATGGGTGATTGATCGGCGAGCTATAATCTTGCGTAACTCATTGTTCGTCGATTATGTATGACCATACGTCAACGTATTTTTCTCTCTTATTTTCATAATTTTATATCTATTAAATATTATTTTAATCACATACTTGAATCGAATCTCTTTCTCTCTCCCTTCATTAAAACTTCTAAAAGTTATTATTAATATCGAGTTGAGATAAGGCAAGATTTGTTTGCTTGTTAAATTAATCCAATTGATCTGATTCAACTCAGCAACTTGATAACAATTATAATAAAATGATTTTTTAATAAAATTTTATAATAACACAAACTGTTATTATATTATTGTATGGAAATTCTCTATTTATATGTATGTTACTTTTTCCTAATTTTTTAATTTTTCAAAATATCACATAAACTGAATGATCTGGCAGCATACTGTCAACAGATTTTCAGAAATACAATCTTGATATATTTTAACAAAAATATATCTTTAATATTATCCTTTATTTCATCGCTCGATAAGTCGAATGCACACATCAAATTTGGATGGATTGCGAGAGACGCGGTAAAACTGTCGAATGAATCTCTCGATTCCGAGAGACTTATAACAAATTTCGCAGACGCGTTTACCGTAGGTTGGATTCTTATACGGAGTATCTGTCTTGGAAAACGGGAACGTGGCGGTTTGGTTCAAAACCTTGGTATCTCTCATCTCTCGTGCACATCCATCTATCCCCGAAAACGGAGTTTAGACTCACAATCAGTCAGTGCCCTCTTTGTACCAATAGTATATATAATAAAAAATGTATAATTAGTAAGATTCATATAGAACCCTATTTAGCTTTACATCTAACTCGTGATATCAAAAACAGAATCAGAATTATATCTGTAAAATTGGAAGAACTTGCGATTTAACCTACTATTTTCATTTAGACAGCAACTGCGCGTCAAATATAAATATAGTCCAGTCATACAAAATCCAACACATAATTTTCAACAACAGTATTAAACAATATTCCTTTTTGTATTTCTCTATAATATTATTTTTAGAGTCAACAATGGACTTATGCGACCGCTTTGGCAAGATTGAGACCGTGTAAAAGGAACCTTACATAGGCACACATAAGTCGCGCGTATCACGACATTATTCATATACTCGTCACGTACGTGAGTTCAACTCTTCCCCCAGCCTTTCCTCATCCCTCTCAGACACATGGATGGGGGCGAGTAAGGTATTCGCTCGTGTGAACGTTGCCTAAAAGAGCGTGGGTCGACGTGTCACAACGGGGGGGGGGTTCTCGCTGTGTGTACTGTGTATATCGATTGGCATTACGAGGCAGATCAGTCAACCCTACCCGTGTGTCTCGTCGAAGGGTCGAAGGAAATAGCGTGTGAGGAGAAAGAGATCCTGCTACCCCGTCGTCCGCCCTCTCTTCGCGGCTGCTGAGACACTTTGTCACCCTCTCAGGCGTCACCGCCCCCCCCCCATCCCACCTCCCGGACCTCGTCCCCTTCTCGCTCTCGACGGATTGTCGGATGTTGAGGCCTACGAAGTCGAAGCGACACGTGGGGAAGAAAAACGCATCCGCAATTAGCGCCTCTTTATTCAGTCTCTTACGACTCATTGGAAATCTATAAAAAAAAAAGGTGCGTCGACGTAAGCGCGGCGACACCTTAGGGTTAAAATCGATAGATCGAGTACCACTATCGCCCTTATCGTTCTTATTCCACTTTGTCACTCTCTCACGCGTTACTACCCTCCCGATAGACGACGGTGAGTTGACGGATGCTCGCAAGGTTGAGCGGAGTCAAAGAAGGAAGGGAGAGAGGAAGTAAGAGGGAACTTACCCCGTTAACCCTCCGTTAACCTTCCGTTAAGGAATACGCCGTTAAATGATGGAATATAAAGATACAAGGGAGGAACAAACATAAGGATTCAATCGCACAAGTATGTACAAAATCAATTGCTGGCATAAAAAGTATTATTACGCAATAGTTAAAAGTGTGCGTCAAACACATATCTTTTATAAGACTGTACTTGTATATTCTAGATTATCGATTCTTTCGCAAGTTCCAGTCTTATTTAACATTTACAAAAAAATTGGAATTTTATTTTACTAGGTATATCTCTCTACATTATCATACATCTTATTTACATTTTATTATATGCGTTTTAGCTATTTATATAATCATCCCTCTATACATCTTTATTACATTAAGATTAGCATATGGAGAATAAAAAAGATCGATGTTGCGTGAATTTTGATGTAGAGCAGGAAACAGCTGTAGCTTTTATCAGAGCGGAAGCATAGAATTCGCGACGTCGACCATCGCAACGTGCGCTCGTACGTAGGAATTTCATCTCCAGATTCCGTTACATGTGTTTTGCGAACTGGTTCGCTCGCGAAAGAATTTCTTCTCGATCGCGGTTTCCGCGTGCGGTCAAAAGTCTGTAATGGCGAGACCGCGAACGGTCCGAGCGGAATGATTTGCGCGCAACACACGTAGGAATTACAAAACCGAAGGGAGTAGACACCCCCCTCCGCCCTTCCCCGTCCGCAATTGCCCTTTTCCTCGCTTTCTCCACCTCTCCCTTGATACGTGTGGTTAGTGCACTATGTATAGGGTGTTCGTTAATAAACGCAATTTGATGAACAGAGCGATACTGTTCGTGCTAAAAATAATTTTTCATTCTTGAACATTTTTTTGGATATTCAAATAATTTTTCACTTGTTAATATTAAGTAAAAACGGATTTTTATGCCAGTATATTTTTCTATATTTAATATTAAATATAAAAAACAGAATTTTAACAGCAAATATTTATCTACCGTAATATTTTAAAACTTTCAAAATTATGGAAGGGGACGGTATTTAGAATTAAGTTTAAAATAAAAGAAAAAGATATTAATTTTTCGACAAAAGAGAAAGGAATTGTCCTGTTTATCAAACGTCTATTATCACTTGACTATTCTGTATGTGTTTTAATTAATTTCGCTCTACAGACTCGTGCAATATTGATGCATTTTCCCACAAAAGTTACAAATTCGCGATAAGACGGAAAGTTAATTCTCTCCTCCCTGAGTGTGTGCATGAAAAAATGCATTTGCACAGTGTGTTTCTCTTTTTTGTTTAAAACGACGTTCTGCCGCAAAATTTTGGCCCAACATGAATCGACAGCTGAAATTTCTCGTATCGCCACGAGTGCGGTAAAGTCGATATCGCGCCGGCGATTTTGCACAGTGAAATATCGGGCACAAAGAGGATTATGACGATTCGATCCCGGGGATTACCTCCGAATAGTATCTCGAACGCGATAGAAGGGGAAGGATCAGCGTATTGTTTTCGATACGCAAATCTCAACAGAAATTTGCGCAATCGGTTCGAGACAGAGAGAGAAAGAGAGAGAGAGAGAGAAAGAGTGAGAGAGAGAGAGAGAGAGAGAGAGAGAGAGAGAAGAGAGAAAGAGAGGAGGGAATAGAGATAGACCGCCGCAGCACATTATTAATCGACACACCTTTAGTCAGCGGAATCTAAACGTCACGCCGCGTTAATTTATGGTTCATTCCGTCGTTTAAGCAAATTCATTCCTGGCAGCTTACCATGTATTGCACAATACTGTATAAATAAAGATTTGCGTAAATTAAGGTCGTATGTACGGACAAAAAATGCTGATTGAAAAATGTGATTAATTGAATCTGATAGAAAATTACACACATTCTTCAGGTATTCTTGATTACATATTTTCGAATATTCGAGAAATGCATTTTTATAACATTTTGAGAAACAACTGTGATTACAACTATGATATACTTATTGTTAAATTAATTCTTAACAAAATTGTCGAAATGCAAGAATAGGTATGATTTGTAAACCAACAGGAATCTAGATATTTCGTATTAGAATTTTGTACAAATCAGGAATAAAAAAGATGTGAATCTCAAACTTACGATGTTCAACGAATGAAAATTAAAGAGAATTAATCGTACAATAAAAAAAAATTAGGATTTTAAATTCATGAATAGTGCGTAGCGCAATCAGGATATCTTTCCTCCTCCTTGTGTGTAACGTAATGTATAACGACTGACCGTCACGGTTTCTATCGGAGCGTGCGTGGCTCTCGCACGAGCTTCTCTCGCAGGGAAATAAAGCGGAAGACAAAGAGGATGGTCGGCGCGTTGGTACGCGCGCCTACCGGTCAGCGCGGCAGATGGATAGATAGATAGGTAGGTGGGTAGGTAGATAGGTAACCCGAGACTCGACGAGAGGTCAGCCTTCGCAGATTGACGGACGCGATAAATCGAGCCGCGGTGACATCGGGCTCGAGTGACGCGTAGCGAGGCGAGGCGACGCGACGCGGCGCGATGGGACGCGACGCGACAACCCACTGACCTGCGAATCCAATGCATAGAGTTTCTCTCTCGTCGTGCATCGTCGCTGCATCAATGCGCACCGATACACACACGTATATATATATATACATGTACATACTATAAACCACCGAGAAGAGAGAGAGAGAGAGAGAGAGAGAGAGAGAGCCTCGTAAATATTCCTGTTTATACGTCACCCACGTAATGCTCTGCCGTGCCTTGTCGTGTACGGGGGTGTGCGGCATCGAGCACTGGAATCCTGAAATAGAACGGGGCAACGTGCATCTATGACACGATATATCCGGATCGGGAAATCTCGGTCTATATCGAATTTCAAACTCGATCGAGAAGCGATTTCTCAAAAATGCAGCAGGGTTTGGGGATTCTCGATCGAGAAGCGATTTCCCGCCAGAAGTGAGAAGGATCGGTCTCGCGGTCAAGCCGAGAGAGCAATGACGATATACGTGATTAGCATGCCATGTTAAATGCAGTTCTTGCGTGGAATCTGTTGACGTTATCCACCTTTTGAAAGATTTCTTTAAAATGGTACTTTAAGCAAGAATTTTAACATGAAAATTTGCAGAGATTTTTGCAATTTATCCTAGTTTTTTTAATTAAACGATAGTAATACTTATTAGAAAATCATTTTTTAAAGCATACGTAACGTATCTACCTTTACCGAGAGAAAAGTCGAGAGGGAAAAACGAAGGAAGCCGCGAGAAAGGTAAAGCGAAAAAGCGATGACGGATGAAGAGCGAGAGATTGGGTTCGCGAGATAAAGAAGGTCGACAATAATGCCCTCGGTGCACCCTCGATCCCGTGGTAGCGGACGCAGCAGGCAGTCCCATTATATTGTTTTACCTCGACCGGAGATCAGCGAATACGCCGCGGAAGGCTGTATATACGTGCGCTTTTGATGAGCAAACGAGAAAACCAGCGGAAGAAGGGACTCGCAAGGGAGACTCGAACCCGTGGGTCGCGAGTACGACGACAAGGGCCTAGACAGTGATAAAAGTGCATTAATCCGACATTTGTGACGTGGAGAGATTGAATGCGCGAGGTGCCATCAAACCCAGAAGCAATCATTCTCGTTTAAAGCCCGTCTATAACGTTAGTTTGGTTCGATCCTCTCTGATATACTTTGAAACTAGAGATGGAACTAATACCAAGATTATGATTATAATCGGAAACAGATCCAAGATCTAACTAAGATCTTGGATTGAAACTAGGAACAGACAGAAAATTAATTAGTCGACGATGATGAAATTAAGGGAGCATATCCGTTTGAACCTTCGAGAAATAAATACATTATCTAGATTTTTTTTTGCAGCGCAACGCTTTGATAAAAAATATTTTTCTGTTTTACAATATTAATACAATATTATTAAGTACCTAAATAAAAATTTTCAGCTTAAAAAAAATTCTTGTTTCGTGCACACCGTGCATGTAAATCTGCAAATATTCGCATAAATTTAAAAAAAAAATTTTTTTTATATTGAAAATTTTTATTTAAGTATTTGATAATATTGTATTAATTTGGAAAAAAAAATGAAAAGCTTTTATCAAGTCGTTGCGCTGCAAAAAAATCTAGAAAATATACTCATTTTTCGAGAGTTCAAACAGGTATGCCTCCTTAACGAAATTCTTTGATCTAATACAAATGCTATGATTGAATTTTTTCTATTTTGCATAAATACCATTTATACATCACTGAAAAATAATTTAACATACAAATTGAAGATTGATCGTGAGATAGCGTGAAAATAACGACGTCACATTAGTGGCAAAAATAATGCATTTATTCGCACATTGTTGATAACTCACATTATGCTTTGTCGCATACATCAGCGCATATATATCAGCGATATTAAAATCGTAGAAATGCGTTTGAGAGATCCCGTGCGCGCGTGTTTCCTCCGCAGTGACGCCCGTTCGGGATCCGGAGGTGAAAAAACAATGCTGCAACGACCCCGAACCCCTTTCGTTTCGATCACGATGGAAACTCTTCCCGCGCTCTCTCCTATTTCTTCTTTCTCCCTTTGTTTCGCTGGTCTCTCTATCTTCTCTCGATCCTCCCTCTCTCCTCTCTCTCTTTTCCCTCCTCTTTTTCTCTTTCTGTCTCCTCCACCCGCCTATTTCGTTCTCGTCACTCTCTGGTGAAATTCTTCCGCATGCCTGTACGCCGTCTCGTCTCGCGCAACCTGGTACAATGCAACCCCGGGATGCATTGTGGATCAGCTTCTCATCAGACAACCCAGTGACGTCAACGATACGACGACAACTGTACCATGGTATACATATAACCGGTCGTATCTCGAGAGATGTTTTTTCATTTAATGTCTTGAGAGAACTACATGTAACGCGGTGTACCCCCCCCCCCAATCTGGTTCATTCGATCGTTTGATGATATCGGGAATAGCATTGAGAAACATTACAATTTATCGTAAAAATAAGATATTTCTATGTAAAGATGTTTCGATGTTTTGCAAAAATGTATATTACGAGCAAATTCGTCAAGTTAAATTATCCTATTTAATTCAATTATAATTTATTTTTGAAAATTTCTACAAATGAAGCGAAAAACAGTGAATTCTGTTGTAATAATATAATAGTCTTTATAACTATTAGAAATAAAATAATGTGTTTTAAAAAGAGTTAGCAAAAAAGCGACAGAATTATCTTCAAGGTAACTACAGTTTTTTGTCTAAGGTATTATAATCGTTCCAAGGGAAATTTGTTCTATTGATTTATTTTCCGTAACTTGCATTAAGGAGGAAATGAAAGTAACGGTGTTTTTTTGCGATCAACGACAAAAGTGTAAAAAAATATAAAAAAAGGGAAGGAAAATACATCTGCGTGTATCCTTCCCGGGTTCTTTATCGCAAACTCTTTATAGAAAGCGCGAAGAAAGTGCGATAAACGTGACGTTCTCAACCCTTCTCAACACAAAGATATCGACGTTATCGAGAGAACCGTGAGAACCGCTGAAGACTTAAATAACTCCCTTTGAGGAGCGCATATACGTAAAAGAGTGCTTAGAAGGATGCGGCGATGAAGGCTTGATTTCAATATGCGCGTTGCAAGTAATTAATTAAAACAATTTGTCTCATTAAAAGCGTAAATTGTGTAGCAAAATTTTCAATGTTAATGATATGCAAAAAAATATCTTTTATACAATTTATTATTTATTTTATATATTATCATTTATATTACATTTTCCTTTTCATAAATAGATATTCCTTAGGAATTTAAAATCGCATTATCTATAAACGTGCTTTTTATCATTTTGAAAATAGTGATTATTATAAAAAAAATTAATCTTGTTCAATAAGAGAGAGAGAGAGAGGAAGAGAATATTATATAGATTTGAGGAAGAAATGTATAGTTTGCATTGCGATTTTCGATGAAAAATAAAAGTCCTGAAAGTCTGTCTGAATCTAACGTAGAGTTATTCAGAGTATTAAGATGCGCTATATGAAGCAGGCCAGATCGAAAAATTTCCCCCCTTATCGAGGGGAGACAGGCGGCGCCTGCAGCTCGCGCGATGATTGCGCCGTAATCTGCTTTCGCTTTGCTTTTTCGAGGAACAGGGAGAGGGTGGGGGAGGTAGAAGGGTGGTTGTTGCGTGATTGGCCGGGGGCGTCGTTGGATCTTCCGTTTCGACCGATACATCGACAACAGTCGAAATACTTAGGGAGGATACGCGCGGACGAAATAGACGCTCGAGGAGAGAAAGAGAGAGAGAGAGAGAGAGAGAGAGAGAGAGAGAGAGAGAGAGAGAGAGATTTGGGCGGGGGGGGGGGGGGGGGTCAATCATAAAACGCTTTGATGAGATCCGTTATCCTAAGACGACCGTCGCCGATGACGACGAGTACAGGACAAGTTTCAACTCGCGTATAAGCATCAAACCTTTTGATGAGTTTGAGAGAGAGAGAGAGAGAGAGAGAGAGAGATTTAGGCGGCAGGACGAGGATGGGGATGAAACAACCCTTCTGACACGGGTTATCCTATAAACGGTGCCACCCCCGCAGCAACGTACCGATAATCCGGCCCCCGGGGCCCGCATGCGGTTGAACGCTCGCAACAGTTACCATATTTGATTGTATATCTCCTTCCCCCAACCCCTTTAACAAGATAGGAATAATACAAAATAATATGCGTTGCATCGTAAAAATCTTGTAAAAACGTGTTATTTTTGTGCGAGAGAAATTTTATGTAATATTATTAATATTTTTAATAATTCGTAAAAGAGGTTGTTTCCTCCCAATCATGATATTAATATAACCGTAATAATATCAGTTGTATAACAATGCTATATGTGATCAATAGCAAAATATGTTATTGATTCATATATGACTTGCTAATTTATACCAAGTGCGTAGCGCCGCAATTTTTAATTTATTTTTTTCGAAGTGATTTTTATGTTATTATCATGTAAATTGTTCATATTTCGAGAGTGTATTCCTCATCTCATTATCATTTCAAAATGGGAAAAGATTTTATTTGTTTTAATAATGTTTATCATCTAAGTGTGGTTCAAAAAACTTTGCTTAAGAAATAAAATTAAAATATCATGCAATTATATTACGAAAAAAATCTTAGCTGCAAAATGAGCAAATCTCTCTGTTGCAAAAAATATCCTCACTCACATGTCACTTCATCAAGCTTTGTCAAACGTCGTATACAATTATTATAAATATATTATTATATATATAGTGTAAGAGCGAACAGAATTGCGAATCTCTCTCCTCGCGACAAGACCTGCGGGATGAGCGTCGCGATAAATAAAAAATCAGAGAGGCTGTTTTCCGTTGCGTCTGACACACCCCGTGTCGAGACGGTGGCGACGGGAAAACGCGGAGAAAGAAATCGCACGCGTTTGATGTGCCGGCAAAGGGAATGCGGTGCGACGGGAGGGAGGGGTAGGAGGGGGGGGAGTAGGAAAGGGGAATACGATGTCGGAGGTGGAGTAGTTTCGCGTGGGTTGGTCGGTCGACTGCAACCACGTTTCTGCGCAACCCCCCGCATCCCCCCGCCAACCCCAGCCTACTCGACCCCTCTGTTTCACTCTTTCTCTCTCTCTCTCTCTCTCTCTTCCTCTCTTTCTCTTTCTGTTTTCCTCTACGCTTCGAAGACCGCGCTTAAACGTTACCGGAAAATTATTACCGGAAAAGCGTTGCACACACACGCGTGCGGCAAACCGCGGGACCCACCGACGGAATTACATTGATATTAGTATCGTTTGGTCCGACAAATTAATTAATTAAAACGTTCCCGTCCCGTCCTGCCGCCTGTGGCCACTACGCCACACGCGTATTTGCGTTTCACGCTAACGCTTTAACGCAGTAAACATCGAAATACCGTGCGCCAACAATTGTCGAAGGCTTTCGTCGTGTGCGAAATCTTCCCCTATAACAGCCTTGTCTAAAAATACGGAATGCCTTTAGCAAACCGTAATACTATTAAACATCTAACTCTTATATCTTCGTAATAACAAGATCATTAAACGATCGAGAGCCTGTGCTCATTGAAAAAAAATGTCACGATAATTATGATGACTTACCTTTCTTCGCGTGCAATATGTCCGCTGGATCTGGTGGTAGGGATGAACAATGGCTCGGACTCAAACTAGATTGTATCGACGAAAAAGGGCTTCCCGCACTCGACGGATACCTAAAATAATAATTTGCTCTTAGCAAACTATAAACATAATAATTATATTATGAGAATTAATTTTGTATTATACAAAGAAAAAAATCAAGCGCAACTTATAAAAGAAATTTTAAAAATTTGAATGAAATGATAATCTCTCTTAAAATTTTGTTCCGTTTCATTGCAAAATTACCTCACAATTAGTGCAATTTTAATAAATAATTTACTTTGTACATTCTCTGTTATCATATTGATTATCTGCAGTACTTTATTTTTAGAGTTGAAAATTAAATAAAAAATAAAAAACAAAATTTTAAAAATATTTCTTGCCCTCGATAAGTCAGCAAAAACATTTCTTCTTAACTTAAAAAAAATAATTATTTCTCAAAATTCTTTTTATATTGAATAAAAAAATCCAATCTTCATTACGTCATAATTTCGAGAAATATGATATTAACGTTGTTAAATAATATTTTAACATATTTCTATAAGCTAGTATATATACTACATATATAGAGCGGTATATAACATGTTAGAAAAAAAAGAATATATAAAAAAATTTTTAAAAGAAATTATTATCTTCTTTTCTTGTGTCGGTTGAATTACACATAGAATATATATTCTACACATAATGCTGTTTACCAGGCACTGAGTATATTTGAATTTTAGTTTTACCAGGGATTGGGACGCGGCCAGCCGGTGGTCTGTCCGTTTAATAGCCTGAGTTTATCGTAAACGCTCTCCGCTGGACTGCCGGCACCGACGCCAACCCCCACGGCGCCCACCCCTTGCTGTTGCTGTTGCTGCTGCTGCCTCTGTTCCTTCTGCGCGGCCAGATTTCTCAGTACCCTGTTGATTGAGGACACCTGGAACCCGAATACATTTACCGATGTATAAAACAGGTTAACCATATACTCCAACATAATTAAATAAATGTGCAGTTAAACTGCACGCATAACATTCATGTACTATGTACCATTTTGAGATGCTTTATGCGAATAAGAGCACACACACAGTACAATTTTCATTGCACCAATGAATACAAAGAAATAAAAACAAATTAAGATTTTGTATCATTATTAATGCATACAGTGAAATTACCAAGTGACCAAGTTATCATGTAAATTTAGGAAAATGAAGGTAAACGCTTTAAACTAAAATCTTGTTAAAATCAAGTTTCGTCGAAGCTAAATAAAAAATAAAGTTTTATATGTACTTCTACTTCTTAATTACTATAACAATTTATTTTTAATCATTGATAATACAAAGTATCAACATTTGAATATTTTCGTCTTTGACTTAAAATAAATTAAAGGATCTCTGGAAGTATTGAGATTTTAACACAGCTAGCACTTCTATTTATATACCTAAATTTAATCGATCTTACATGTTTTTCTAACTTTCTTATTGCTTTTCTTTCTAATTGCATTTCTTTCGTTAGCTAAATTACTTTCTCTTTCTCCCTCATCCCAAAGTTTGAAATGGCAAGAAAATATCACAAAAAAGAATTATTTTTTTAAGGAAAGCCTTTGGAGAATTATCGAGCGGTATTCCGTACATTTTTCTCTCATTCTCTCTCTTTTTTTTTCTTGCGATCGGATTTATTATAAACATAAAATGTGCGGAGAGCGATGAAGATTCTCTCCCTGAGAGAGAGGGGAGAGGCGTGGAGGCGCTTCTGCCCGATGAAATGCGACGAGAGCGGTAATTAAAACGATGCGGAGAGCGGCTGCCGACGCGGCGCGCTCTGCACGAGGGAGTTAATTACCTCCGCCTTCAATTATATCCGTCTCCGCGCCACTCCAAGGGGACTTGGCTTCTGCCGACGTAAGTACGCACTCGCGCATTCGCGTCGCGCGAGTTTATCCTCCCTACGCGCCGTATTCGCATA
Organism: Formica exsecta; assembly: GCF_003651465.1. Taxonomy (NCBI): domain Eukaryota; kingdom Metazoa; phylum Arthropoda; class Insecta; order Hymenoptera; family Formicidae; genus Formica; species Formica exsecta. The sequence continues at coordinate 106,119 of NW_021852284.1, forward strand.
TATGATCCCGAAACTCAGAATCGCTCTTAAGTGCGATAACGCCACAATCTATCGTGTTCGATATGAGAATTTCAACGGGAAATTTCCGAGAGAACAAATTTCGTATTACACGTGTATCGCGAATAAATAGATATCGTAATCAATGTATCATTTTGTGTTTGGGCTTTAGTCCCTAATTGAAGGTTCAAAATAAAAAATTTATATACCCGCAAATTTACTAGAGACTTTTTAATAGATCATTTTTTATTCCATGATATTTTAAATAAATGTTTTCCGTTACACCTAGTTCTTGTGATATTTTGTTTTTGCTCGTAGATATATTTTTGATTTAAATTCGTACTTGCGTGAAACGAGAATAAAGTTAAAAATCGATTTTTGTTTATTACATAATACATAGGTAATCTCTCTAACTATTTTGCGCGTGTATATATGATTACGAAAGCGATGAAATATCTACGGGCGCGAAAAATTTACGATGTCCTTTAAGACGGAGTCGCACTTTTTATTTTCGTATCTTTTATTTGTCTTCTTCTGCAGGCTGTCTTCGTCGCTTCTGTCACTTACAGCTCGTATAAATCCTGACAAAGTCGTAAAAGAATTCTCACGAAACTAAACGGTACGTCCTCCTCTGCTGCCGATAGTTTTGCAATTTATTTCCTTGCATTCTTGTATTACGCTACGCACGTCGTGGCTATTGACGCCGTATTAAAAGCGTAGTAAAATGTCAAACTTTTCAATTTGAACCTTTCGTATCGCTAAAAGTATCGAGAGTTAATGGATTCAGAAAAGTTCTTTCAATACAAAATTCATTTTAATGTGGATGTGGGAATATAATCTTTTAGGAACAATATTTGTAGCATAAAAGCAACAAATTGTTATACATGATGTTCTTTAATTTTATTTTTAATGGCTAATTTTTTGATAAATTTCAAATCAATTCTTTTCTACTTTCTAAGCTATATTAGACCCGACATTTTTATTAAGGCTAATCGAACTGCAAATTCCGATACAATTGATAGATATCTGACAAAAACTTTGCTGTAAAAAATTCTAAATTTCCGATATATTTAGAAAGAAATTTTAATAATTTTTAGTTCTTGAATAAAAATTTCCATGAATTAAATTCTTTTTTAAATTAAATTTTTTTAGGTTCTATGAGAGAGTATAGCTTCTCAAGAATTTCATCGAAAAGTATTGTGACTCAAATAAATTCCGGTTGCAAAATAAGAAAATTATTAGGAATTTTCATATAACAAAGACGTAAAATTGATGTCCTATATTTTGGATTCCTGCTTTTTACACTTGATAAAACTTCCTTTGAAACGTTCAAGAATTTTTCTATAGAGAATTGTTTAAAAAAAAAGTCAAAACTTTATTAATTGTAAAAAAGATCTAAGAATGAGAATGAAAAACTAACACTTCACAGAAATAAATCAGTCATTAATCTATTATCAATACTAGAATAAGATTATCCAAAAATTGTGAAAAATAAAGAAATTTTTTACAATTGTCCATTGCATCCCGGTTATGTTTTATTACACGTGTTGGATTAGAAGGCAAGACGAGAAAGGCGAACGTTGGCGAATACCGGTGACAGAACACCGGATCGGTCATAGGAGATATTCGTTCCCTGGGGTTTGTTAGACCCGGTGTCAGGGTTCCACGGCATTGAAACGAGCTGACATTTCGGACCCACCACCGGAGCAGGAGCGAGAGCGTGTCGTCCCCCTCGGCGTCCACGACGGCCACTATCACCACCACAACCGCACGATCTCGTCGTGTCTCTCCGTCGCTGACGCGAAAGAGACGTCACCGGCACTCTCCCCTCGTCTTGTCTCCGACATCCACGTCCGATGTCCAAAACATCCTGTCTCCTCGCTCCTCCGAAGATTCAAATGCCTTCCGTCAGCAAATTAACAATCTCCGTAACGTAAGAGAGGATCCGAATAGGATGATCGATAGATAATCGAAATCGAAAACGGGATTACACTTCATTTAATTATAAATTTCTGATCTTAAATTATTGTTATATGTATATCTCACATGTATGACTAATTCTTTTGGAAAGTTGTACGAGTTTCTACGCGATGACGCGTATGCTTTCAATCGGAAACTATTGGTAAAAATGTGACCATATTTTTTTATAATAAACGCGATAAATATTCTAGAAAAAATATCATATAAAATGGGAAACAAAATTTTATTTTTTAATTTTGCGATATTTTAATTTCGATGATATGTCATGTTTCTTGATATCAATTTTGTATTTTTATTACGCGTTCTTATCGGAGCGTAGAAAAATTCATTGGGCAATCTTTTCGATTAGGTAAGTTGGCTTTTCGATGATTCCGCGCCGCGCTTGTAAAGTTGGCCGATGTTAAAATCGATCCACAATGAAAAGTCGTTGTCGCGCACAAAGAAAGCACTTGGCGACAAAGCCGGAAACCCGACGAGCGACGGCTGCCTGTCAAGGGACAATCAGCGCCTCACGTGACATCGAGTGTCCGGACTGTTTGACCGTTTTTTGATTGACGTCAACCGCAAATATCGTGCTGGCTGCTTCTCAACCGTTGCGATATATTTACGACGTGTGTCACCCCCGTTATTATTCGTAAAGATCGTTGTGCGTTGTGGAAATCGATATCACAATGGATCCGCTTTTGTGGCGAGCCAGGCAGGCACTTGCGAAACATCGAGACACTTCCTTCTTCGACCGATCTCGAAGATATAGAAAGGTTCTTCTAGACGCATAATATAAGCTACCCTACTTCTGAATTAAATTTTAATGACAGATTGTTTGTTTTTAGAGTTGACTTTTATGAAACGTAGAGAACCCCCTAATAAAACCGAGCTTTTGGTCTGAAAATCAAACGTGGTTTAATTTAAAAGAATATAAAAATTTGAAACAAATATACTCCTTTGAGAGTTATTAACGGAAATTAATTCAGTGTATAATCATCTAAACGCTGGCATTAAGATGGGATAGAAAATGAAAGACACGCGGACGAGAACTCGTGTTTTATTGGCTCATCGCCGACAATAGGATTCTCGACACATTTTTGCACGGTTATAGAGCCGGGCGATGTGATACGAGAATAGCATATAAAAGGAACGTAGATATTATCCTTCATCCTTGTGCGCGCGGCGCGCACAAAGGCGGACACGCGGCGAGGGCTTAAAACGCGGCGCAAGAGGAAGAAGTCGGCATCGGATCGATGAAATTAGCATGAAGCGTGAAAAGCTCGAGGGTGGCCGATCTCTTAAAGAGGGTGCCGGATAGAGACGTCATAATATTGCTCTCACGTGACATCATTGCGATAGTTGTCCGACGGAAAATCTCTTTTGCCGCGAAACCCCAGCACGGTGTTTCGAGGAAACCGCGAGCGTTTTGACGATCTATAAAAGAATTATAAAAATTTGTGCACGATTGCATCTCTCTATTATACATCATTAATACTTCTTTCAGGACATACGTAATTCTTTATACGGACACAAATTTAGTAAAAAGATTTAATTAATATCAATGTCCTGTCAAAATAAACTTTATATAATACTATATTAAAAACAATTTATCTTGCTTAAATTTAATCTTTTTTTAATCCGGAAAAATTTTCACACTTCTTTAACTGCACATTTAAACGGTGTATCTCGTTAAAGTTCATCAATTTTTCTTGCGTAAAATTTACTTTTTACGATGTTGCTCGTCGAAGGGAGGTTTTTTAATCACCGTCGTGAGATATTATACGGATGGCGCGTACCCTATACACGTAATAGTGCGTGTATTATCTTTTAACGTGTAGGGATTTTGCGCTCAGAGAGTGCGGCTGTAATTTTTACGAGTGCTTATTCGCGGTAGTCGCGTATTTCCTGCCACGGCTCGTTCATATGTATGTATGAGACGAGGGTGTTAACCGTGAAGAGAGCGGAAGGAGAGAACACGAGGGTGCCACGACTTTCTCTTTTCCTCTCCATTCAGACTACTTCCGTTATCCTGGGGGTCCGAACGAGCCCGTCATACAGCACGGCTTTATTATCGCGAAAACATCCTGGAAATAATAGCCGGACGATTCGACACGCGTAATCAGCAGCACTTCATAAAACTTATTCAAAAGTCAGGGAGCGTACTCGAAGGAGATACAAAAGCAGTTGCAAATGCGTTAGTGTTAAATACCCAAGGAGGGATACAAACCCTTCGCTTTATTCCGGAGAACAAGGAAAAGAAACGCGAAAAATAATAAAAGGTAATATAATTTAGTGGAACCTTTACTTGCATTAAAAGAATTACGTATATAATAATGTTGATAAAAGATATGTTTAAAAAATAATAATTTTATAATTTTATTATTTCTCACGTCATTATCTTTAAAAATAAAAGATGCTTCTTGACGAGAAATATAATTTTACGCATGTGATTCTTTGTATAACAATACAAACTAAATCACATATTCCCTTCTCGTATTTTCAAATACCAGCACGATGTAATTTTACAGAGAAGAGTATCGTGATGAATTAAAGCCGTGATAATCGGATTTTAACGAGATGGAGACGGACAGCGTTATGAAATCTATGATCTCTCCATTGACAGGGCGCGTTAATCGGGACTTACATTACTCGCATATTATATCTCCGCGCTTCCCGCGTGCGTGTTTGGAATGGAAGCTGTGGGGATGCGAGGATACTTCGGCACGTGCTGCCTGGCGACATCCTGCTCGCACAGGAACCGCGCTCGTATAACGTATGCACGAGTCGAAAGTGAGCAAAATGCCATAACCTGTCATTAAGCCACCCCTGTGTCGATCAAGAGAATAGAGGTGGACGTGACGACCTCTCGCACGAGCCTCGAAATCACGGGTTTCGAGTGTCCTCGAAGTAATGACAGTATCGTACGCGTTGAGTGTATCACCTCTCTTTCTCTCTATTGTAGGGATTTTGCGCTCAGAGAGTGCGGCTGTAATTTTTACGAGTGCTTATTCGCGGTAGTCGCGTATTTCCTGCCACGGCTCGTTCATATGTATGTATGAGACGAGGGTGTTAACCGTGAAGAGAGCGGAAGGAGAGAACACGAGGGTGCCACGACTTTCTCTTTTCCTCTCCATTCAGACTACTTCCGTTATCCTGGGGGTCCGAACGAGCCCGTCATACAGCACGGCTTTATTATCGCGAAAACATCCTGGAAATAATAGCCGGACGATTCGACACGCGTAATCAGCAGCACTTCATAAAACTTATTCAAAAGTCAGGGAGCGTACTCGAAGGAGATACAAAAGCAGTTGCAAATGCGTTAGTGTTAAATACCCAAGGAGGGATACAAACCCTTCGCTTTATTCCGGAGAACAAGGAAAAGAAACGCGAAAAATAATAAAAGGTAATATAATTTAGTGGAACCTTTACTTGCATTAAAAGAATTACGTATATAATAATGTTGATAAAAGATATGTTTAAAAAATAATAATTTTATAATTTTATTATTTCTCACGTCATTATCTTTAAAAATAAAAGATGCTTCTTGACGAGAAATATAATTTTACGCATGTGATTCTTTGTATAACAATACAAACTAAATCACATATTCCCTTCTCGTATTTTCAAATACCAGCACGATGTAATTTTACAGAGAAGAGTATCGTGATGAATTAAAGCCGTGATAATCGGATTTTAACGAGATGGAGACGGACAGCGTTATGAAATCTATGATCTCTCCATTGACAGGGCGCGTTAATCGGGACTTACATTACTCGCATATTATATCTCCGCGCTTCCCGCGTGCGTGTTTGGAATGGGAGCTGTGGGGATGCGAGGATACTTCGGCACGTGCTGCCTGGCGACATCCTGCTCGCACAGGAACCGCGCTCGTATAACGTATGCACGAGTCGAAAGTGAGCAAAATGCCATAACCTGTCATTAAGCCACCCCTGTGTCGATCAAGAGAATAGAGGTGGACGTGACGACCTCTCGCACGAGCCTCGAAATCACGGGTTTCGAGTGTCCTCGAAGTAATGACAGTATCGTACGCGTTGAGTGTATCACCTCTCTTTCTCTCTATATTTTGTGGTTACGATCCTAAATAAGATTTTTATAATCGAAATACTTGTGTTAATTTTTTACAGATGCTTACAATCTTTCCCAAAAAATAAGAAAAACATTCTTAATAAATTATGATATAATTAAAGTCTTCATATATTAAGGGCTGTAATAAATTGCGTTATAATAAATTATAATAAATACAGAAATAAAATATACGGAAACTGTCATGAAGTAAATTTCCAAATCCTCCCTCCTTTCTCTATTGGAATCGATGCCACGACGATCGGGGTAGAATGATACGAAAAAAAGGAGCGCAATTTCTCGGCGATTATTCTCGCAATTACAATCGTGACCAATTCGGAGATCCGAAAAAGTGCAGTAACAGGCGCGCCACGCGGCCCCCGTCCGATACGGGGATTTCTAGTATAAATTCTGCACCCTCCGCGCGCAATATAGCGCAACGTTGTCGTATAAAGAGTCACCGTCCCGGGTCGCGTGGGAAATTCTGCTGGGATCAGATCGGAGACGAAAAAAAAAAAAAAAAAACTGCGAGAGAGGCGATCGTAGAGGCTGACGTCTCTATTATGCGCGTTTGTGACAGCCGTGCGTTAGCGGGACCCCAGTTAATTCGATCTGATAACTCGAAATATTCATGTCGCACCTTCGCTCGTTGGGGCGAATAACAGATCAGACTGTATGCCCTCTCGATTACAAATATGACAGCTATGAAGATCGTAATCTCCGATGTCGTCTATTTTTTATTTTATTTGATCTATTACTTCACAGAAACCTTAGGAAAATTTGGAAATTGGTAAAATACGCTAAACATGTATGTAATGACTCATATCAAACTGTTGAGCAATTTTCATGAAGTTTCCGTAAAGTAACAAATAAGATGAAATAAAAAGATGGACAACACCGGAGATATTAATACAGCCGGTTTTCCACGAAAAACAAATGCAGTCCAGCGATAATTACAGATAGTAAGTAATACAGTTCAAGTTAAAATTTTTAATTAACGAGGACAGAGATGCAATTATTATTACCTCTTAAATCAAAAGTTTGAAACACAGTGGAATAGCATAACGTGCGAACGAGGCGCGAAAGTATCTAAGCCAATTCCCGACGACGGAGACGATTCCACCAGTGTATCGTTATCTCGCGAGCCATTATTCCAGGAGTTATCATAGTCGGTTTGATTTATCGCACGGACCACCAAGAAACTTAGTGCGGTTCTAGCCCCACGTCGTGGATCGTATCCTGGTAGTATGGAATATTATCGGTACGAAGAAAGATAGAGAGAGAGAGAGAGAGAGAGAGAGAGAAAAAAGACAAGAGAATAATGAAACGTTGGTGCAAGATAAGAAATATTATGAAATGGATAAAAAATTAATTAAAAATACATGTGATAAAAACTGAGATTATTAGAGCAATTATTTTCAATTCTGTTAATATTTTTAGTCCATTTTTATTCACATTTTTAATCCTTTTCCTCTCAAATTATTTTTGGGTAAAAAATTATATTTTATTTAAAAACAAATATATGATCTTCCTTTTTTTTTAATAAAAAAAATTTATCTCGATATGTAGATAAAAAGTGTATTAGACTGATGTTTCAAATAGAATATTAAAGTAATTATAAGATTTTTAAGAGCACGCTTTCCTATTTTCAATGATTTTTTTAGAGTGGTCCATATTTCAGAATTATTTTATATAATAAAAATCTTAATTATGATATAGTAAAAAAATTGTATGTATTTATTATAAAAATGATATACTATGAAAATTATAATTATTAATTAAAATGTATAATAAGAATTGCGGTATTATTGTATAAGAAAAATATATATTGCCATTGTTATATAATAAAAATTGCGACTATTTTACGATAAAAATTACAAGTATTAATTGATGTGTTTTATTTGGTACAAATTACAATAGAATATATGAAGAAAAGACTTATCGCCCTAGCACATGTGTTTAGTCGCGCGCGTACGGGTAGCGAGAGGAAACAAGAGAGATTCAGGGACGAGAGGAGTCGAATGGTCGCGCGCGCGAGCAAGATACAAATTACATTTAAATAGAAGTCGAGAGGAACGCGCGGTATTCGCAATTTAAACAGAAAGAGCCACGGGGTGAGTGAAATACAGACGGGAGAGAAAGAGAAGGAGGCATAGGGTGGCGGATAGAGGCGATTTCAAAATACAACGGTGGCGGCGGAAAAAGGACAGAAGGGGTAGAAAGAAGCACCGGAGTAAGAGACAGAAGGGAGGAGAGGGGAGCAGAGTGTCTGATGCCACGTATAATCACAGCTTTTAATCTGGAACGGCCGAGGGTAGCGCTCTCGCCGATATAAGGGACTACCTCGAAGGCGGTGAAGAAGGGGTGGCGGTCACCGCCATCGGTGGCGCTCGTCGTCCAAGAGGGGCACTCGGTATTTAGCAGCGCGCCGGGGGTTCCCTCGGATAGAACGGGGGTGGCGTGGACGCCACGCGTCGCACCGTTATTGCCTGCTCTCGAGCGAGCACTACCAGCAGCAACCCCCCAGCTCTTTCGGATTCTTGCGACGATCTACGATCGGCGAACGATGATTACTGAAGCGGACCGGGGGAAAGAAGGGGGGATGCTCCAGCTTTGCGCAGAGGTTGCCACGTGTCCCATTTTGCTAACGTTTAACGAACCTGCCACGCGTACCGCCGCCGATGAGCGTTTTAACGTAAAACTAATAAATGAAGATAGATGTACGGTTGAATTTTAAACTATTCTACGATATATCTCGATGAGCGATTCTTTCCGACCTTTTGCAACCTATAATCAACGAATCGATGTTTTTTTTAATAGAACGAGGATATTACAGACTCTATATTTCGCGTAATCTCGCAAACGCTTAATGAATGAATCGGTTATATGTACCGGTACCGATCGACGAACTGGTCCAGAATTGTCCGCGCGAGTTTGATGATCAACGCGAAACAGAGAATGATCGATCAAATGGCCAGTCATATTTGAGAAGTACGGCGTAAAGAAAAACACGATGAAGCAAAAAAGCGATAAAGAGAACGACGAAGGAATCTAATGATCTCTCTCTTTGTCTCTTTCTCGCGGGAATATCGAGGTTGTCGGAGATACGGGGATAGGAAAAAAGGCAAGACTTGACGAGGAGGAACACGCACCAGTTTTGAAAAAAGGAACTCGGCCACGGAGAGAGATCCCAACGTCTGATAATCGTCGGCCGGGAGGACAATCGAGGCCGGGAAGGCTGAAAGTCGATATTCTTCGGCCGCGCATCCATCGACCGTGTACAGTTCACGTATACGAGCATGGTTCACGCGGATCAGCAACGACAACGGCGATGACGATGACCTGATTGGATGGGACAACCGGTGCACGGTGGATGAACTCGAACAGCGACGCCGGAACGCGGATAGGGTTGCGAGAGCAGTCAGCGGTTAAAATGACGTTAACCACTTCGACATAGAGAGCTATCCCCTCCTTCTCTCTCTCTCTCTCTCTTTCTACCAAAGAAAAATCCGCTTTTTTTATCCGTACGTATTTCTTGATCGCCTGTCATCGAGAATAGAATATCCTCGATCGATTGTCCTCGATCCAAACAAGTCTTCTAATTATTTATATTATTATTGAATATTATATATTTATATATAACATATGATTAGCGTAAGAGTATTATTCGATAATATCGTAAGTAATTTAAAAAATTGTTTCGTTTTCTTTTGTTAATAATTTATACTTAGAAATATTCTGAATATGTAATTACCTATGTAAAATAACGAAATGGAAATAAAGTAAAATGCTGAAATAAATTTATAACAAAATTTAAGAATATAATATTTTAAATATTTGCTTAAAATATATTAAAAATTGATTAAAATAGAAAAATGACGTCAAAGATACAGATTTGATACAGATCTCTTTCTTTCTCTCTCCTAAATCGATATACTTATATTTTTCAGCAATTAAATGTTACATTTTATCAATATTGATATAAATTATTTGTAATCTGCCCATTATTTTATTCATCAGAAAAATCAATTTGTGCTTAAACTATTCTCTTATAGCTTCAATTCTTGAAGTTCGAGATTTTTTTCTATGATTTTCTTTGGCGCGAATTACATAATCTAATAATGCAATTAAATATTTAATGTTCAAAGCATGTTAATCGCTCTTTAATCCAATTTATGTTAACGAAAGAAAGAAAATTGCTTTCATGTTAAGTCACAAGATCTAATTCTTCATCGAATCAATGTCACCATGACGTCACGCGAAGATACGAACGGCATTTAGCAAAGACCGGCGAGCCACGCGACTTCGCCGTGACAATGGCTACGTTCTCGATGGACGCGGTAAGTAACCGCAACAATGCCGGGGGAGACAACTCTAGGGGGTGACGGTGGAAGAACCAAAGTAATGGATGGTTCCTGGAACCCGAGGCGAGTGAATTGTTGGCCCCTGCACGTCCGCCTTGGAGACACCCTCGCCTTGCCCCGGCTGCGTAAATCAATGCACCCCTTCGTACACTCGCGCGCGCTACCGACCCCCTCGACCTCCCCCGGTCTTTCTGCCTCTCCTTCACCTACACCATCACCAACATCACCGTCGCCGTGGCCAACCTCTCCTCTACATACTCTCTCTTGTTCTCTTTCTCGCGACAGCGGTAACAGCAGCCCCTCCTCTTCTTCGTCCCGGAGAAGGGTGAGTTAGGGGGTGTCGGAGACGTCCGGCTACTGCATTATGTATTTCTCACCGAGCCGCCACTAACTTCCACTCTCTCCCCCTCGGGCACTCCTTCTTTTCCCTTTCACCTCTCTTCCCATCCTCAGTCGTTCCCCGTTCTTTCTCGATGCCCACTACCCTTCCGCGTTCCTCCTCTTACCGAGAACGAGAATCCTTCTCGCCGCTGAAGTCTTTTTCTTCCTCGCGCGAACTGACGTTCCTTTTAATCATCCGTCCCGCGTCGGTGTCGGTCGAGCGGGCTGTACCGTTGCGGAATTGATTTCCTATGCTCGCAATTGGCTCTCCGTAACAAAATAGGATGAATGCGGTAAGAGAATTTATAATAATTCGATTTCTTTGATAAATAGTAAGATATTGGAAAATTTTTTCTCAAATGTTTTTACTTTCTTATCTCATCGAATATTTTTTTCTTTCACTCGTTACGTCTGGGAATGTCTAACTAATCGATCTCTTACGCGAGATCACTTCATTCGCAAAATTATTATCACGATATTACGTCACAAACGAATACACGCAATCAAATACGTGGTATTCTTTGAATAGATGGAGACGTCGGACAGAGAGATGGCCACTCGCTTAAACAATCGTCCGATTCGCTCCGACACGCGGGTTACAGGCTGTAAACTCGATTCTCGGGCTGTCCGTCGGCGATGGGTGACTATTAATTACAGGGACAGCGCACGGCCATCGCTCGGGAAAGCCCCGTTCACCTCCTCCCAACCCGATTCTGTCGTGGTACCAGTGATTTTCCACCCTTGCATCGAGGGAATGAGAGCGAGGGCTGGCCGGCTGGCGGCCTGTATATCGCGCGATTTCGCGTTCTAAAAGGGTTGGGCGGGCGGTGGTGGCGACGGCGACGGTTCGGCATTGACATCCAACCCTCTCCCCTCCCCCTCCACTTCTCTCCCCTTTACCTCCCTGCGGGATCGGACTGCCTGGAACCAGCCGGAACGACGGTGCTGGCCACCTCGACAAATGTAATCTCGTCGGGGCAGCGGCGCTCCTCTCGCTTGACAGCGGGTTCTCCGCGGATGACGAATGTTGTCATCGAGACGCACTTTTGCAAAAATGGACGCCAGATAAATTGCATCGCGGATAGCTTCGCAAAATTGCCGTAAGCTCGAGAATTCAAATTGTACGAGAAGCAACGAAAGACGCGCTGCTAATAAAGTACAAATATGTTGCCTTTAAATAGAATGATTATTTGATATTCTTCATAATATCAGCAAATACGACTGTCAAAAACTGATTTGACTGATTATGTTTGTTATCATATATAGGTTTGCTATCGCGACAAGATTATTCTCACGATTTACGTTTTTCAAATTCGTATCAATAGCACGACTTTCAAAAATTATAAGTGTAAAAAAATCAATTCAATGAATTGCAGCAATCTGATTATAAACAGGCAGTTTAGCGAAATGCCGATTTCTTACGTAAGAAAGATGCGCGCGATATAATATAGAGATGCTCGATGGAGGCGAGATGTCAACGTCAGCCCTTGGAATGGACGCGCATGGCCGTTCTGGTCAACGAACGTAATCTCGTTTCGCAGTGACGCTCTTAGTTGTTTTCTATCAATAAATTTTGTAAAAAAAAACGCCCCTTTGATCTCTCAAAAATATGACTTGAGAATTTACTAGAATTCTATTGACCTTAGCTTCCTCTGTAATATTATACATTATCGATAATTTATCAATCACGGATAATATTATGATAGTATAATATATGTATATTAAACTTTTCAAGAATATATAACAAAAATCCCATAAAAAAGTATGAAAAAGAATTCTCAAAAATGTAATAATTATTTAAATGGCTATAAATAGACAAGCGGAAAGAAACATATAATTTCTTAATTTTTTTTTCTTTTTCGCAGAATCACCAGCGATGATTGAAAAAGGATTTACATTATCTCCCGAATGACCGATTCACAGGCAATTCTTCCTCGTTCTCGGATGAGAACCGCTGTCGGCATCCCGGAGTCAGTGGCGCGAGTAAACCAATAACGCGTCCGCCACGCCGGGTGCCAAATTCAAATCCGGCAGGGACCGAAACGGTATTCCACGACGAAACGGATAGCGGGAGCTCCGCAGGACATTTCGAATCCGTCTCCGCGTCCTGCGGGCTTTACTGGTTTGTCGAGCCATTGGCTCGATTCGACAATTCCGCGCGCGTTCAACTTTCTCGCGAAAGAGGATAAATGTGATCGGGCGTCTGTTATACACAAAACTGTTGCTCTCGCGTAATTTTACTTAATCTGGTCGTTGAAATATTTCCTCAAAATGTCGAAAAGATAGAAAATAATTAAATTAAGTATCGTTGAATAGATTTCTATGAAAAAGATTTCTTCTTTAATAATAATAAGAAATTCTCATAAAAATCTACTCAACGATACTTAATTTGATTATTCTCTATCTTTGCATATACAAATTTTTGAATAATGACTGTAACAGGTAAAACATTAAATTAAATTGTGCTTTTCGTCGAAAAGTAGAAAGAACTATCATGTATATAATGCAAGTTAATGCTGTAATATTTATCAAGATAAGAAATTTCTTTTTGATAAATTAACGGATTAATTGTAGTTGTGTTTCTTTAAACGATGAAACGAGATTTTTGGAAATACTTGACAAAAATCGTATCAACGTCTATGTAAGAAAAACTTTGTTCATAAGATACATTGATAATTTATATTTTTATAAGAATGTTCTGTCGTAATAATCGATAGAAAACCCAACGCAAACAAAAAGTTTGAAACACATAAAAAGTATATCTTCCGATTTTGTTTAGCCAAATCGAACGAGATATATATGCAGAATAAAATTGTTAGAGCAAGATGAAGAAATCCGCAACAGGGCAAGCTTCGTTCCGACGTTTACGCAAAAAAAGCGGAAAAAAAAGAAAGAGAGAGAGAGAGAGAGAGAGAGAGAGAGTCGACGAAAGAGGAAAGAGCTCGAGATATTCCACCCATTCCACAAGGTGTACGAAGCGTATCCAATTTGATGGCATTACAATAACGGGGGTAATGTCTGAGAATAATGAAATTTCCCCCAATCACCACGGCTCGCCTGGAATACGTTCCTTCGTTCCGTTCGTACCTTCTCTCACTTTTCCTCTTTCCTTCCCCCCCCCCTTCCCAGCGAACTGAGGTCTTCTATCGTTTACCACACGCGCACATGACGGCACATGGACGGACACGCACAAAGTGATCAGAGAAAATGAGTAGAAATGTTTTCGAATCAATCCCGTTCGCGAATTATTTTGCTCCCAGAGAAAAATTGAAGAATTTTCAAATACTTTGGTTTACGAAAGGAATTCTGTTCAAAAGTTTTCGAACGTGGCGACGCAAGTCACATTTGTGAAAATTCTGTGCACTTCCGCAATATTTTGCGATATATTCCATAGTAAAATAAAAATTCAAAATCAACATAATAATTTTTTTTTTAATCCTTCTGTATAGCTTCAGAAGAACTTTTTTATAGCAAATAATGTAATATATATATATATCGCTTTTCTCGAAGACACAACATTTATCCATCAAGACAAATGAACCTTTTGAAAATTATTATAAATTAGCACAGAACTAATTTTGTAACCGTACCATTCAGACAAAATATATTCTTTAAATTTTATCCAACGATATTTCGATGTACCAATTTTGTTGATATATGTGATGTTAACCTATTTTCGGAAAAAGACGATGTAATATCTGAAGACTTCACTGAATGTGAAACTGAAATTCCTCTTGGCCGTTCGATCGCTTCGCGTTTTAGCGCTCGAATCCGTTCGACGCCTCGTTTCGCCCCGGCGCAATAATTCTCGAGCGAACTGTACGTAATGGAATATTACACGGACCATTAAAGAAACGTTAATCTTGCCCACAACAAGTTCAGAAGCGCTCGCAAGATCCTCAAACGCGGCCGGGATTACGCGCCGACTTTGATCCTCCAACGCCCCGGAGGCGCGCTCCGCGAAGTCCGCAAGCTCTCCCGTAATTTGTTAAAACGCGAAATTCTGTAACGTCGCTGTTTGTGTCGGCGCCTCGTTTTCTACCGCTTAAAATGCTTAAAAGTCACGCCTTTGACGACTCGCTGTAACATACTTGTTAAACTTTTTCGCGTTGTTTCTTTAACGCGTTGAGCGTTTTTTCCACCATTTTTTCATTTAATTCTCTTTTCACCAACAATATCTAATCATATATCTAATCATATCTAATATCTAATCATATATCTAATATCATATATCTAAATAGCTGAAAAATTGCGATTCTGAAATAGATCGAATGGATTATATTGAATACGAAATGTATCATTTTAAAGTGTCACTTTTTATAGAAACGATTTTCAGGATTACGGGATTAAATAATTAAGCATGATGTAAATTTACGTTAGAAAAAGTTTCAAAGAAAAATTAAAAATTTTTTAAATTCCAAGATTTAAATGTATAAATAATTCATTTAATTTTTTTATTGCTATACTATTTTGATAACGGCTATAAAGGAGAAAAATCTATTCTCTCGTAGCAATTAGAAGCTATCATAATTTTTGCGAATTCAAACAAATCATTTCAGTCTATTTTCCTAGACGCGGATGCTAAAATTTGTCGTGACGACGAAAGAGGAGAGGGCTGAACAAAAAGCGGCGAAGATGAACTCTCGTCGGCTTTCTTTCACGGCGAGCCTTTGACACTTTTTTTCTCACGTCGATAAGAATGCTCTCTCGGTTCTACCGTCATCCTTTTCCTTTTCCAACCTCACTACGACTTTCACCCGTGGCCTCTTCATGAGGGTAGCTCGCGTGCACCTCGGCGTTGTTACGAAGACGCGAGGGAGCGAGCCAGCCAGCAAAGGGAAGACGAATAGAATGAAGGAGACGCGACGCAAATAGAAACAAGGAAGAACGGCGTAGAGCAATGTGGGGGAGGGGGAGGGTAAAATTTAGCGACCCTCTTTCGCTTTTTACCCTAAGCGAGTCGAGAGCCCCTTAGCCACCGTTTATTGGACGCATGCAAATATCCATGGCAACGGCGGTATACGGGGAGGAACCAACCCCGTCGTCGTGAACACCGAACGTATCGCGGGGTTGAAGGGGACGGGGGGAGGGTCCCTCTCTCCACAGATCGGAAAAGAAGGAAAATAAAAAAAAAAAAGGAAGACGTCAGAGAATTTTCTTTTGATCTGTGCCTCGACCATCCTCGAGCAATCTCTTAATTAATTCTACAAGAATTGATATTACGTTCCTTTTTGGTGGATACTTCTCGGTGTTTAACGTATGCGTTCTGCTAATCATTATATATATTTCAAGTTCAATTTGCACTTCCGACTAGTTTTGTATTTATTCATTGTTGATAAAGATATCCGGACAATTTCCTTTCTCCGGATATCTTTTGAGTTATGAAAAATCATCGTGTCTTTCCGATTTAAATTCCAGAGGTGCGAATAGATGATTTTCTTTGCTCTCTGTCTTTTCTTTTACCTTACATTATTCTCCTGACAAAAATTGGCAACTCTATACTTGCGAAGCAATACATAAAAAAGAAAAAAAAAATTGCATCTAATGTTAATATGTTGTAATAGTGACACTTTTTAACGATAGACGAGAATCTCTATCGGAATGTCGCGATTGCGAGATGGAAAGAATGATTCGCGTTGGGGAAACAGAGGACTCGTCGGGGCGGAACCGGTTAACGCCAAATCGTCCGTCATCCGTTTGCGCGATTAACCGCCTCGTGTTAACAACATCAGCCGCGCGCCGCGACAGGGGGGTGGAGTTTGCACACGTCGCCCGAGAGTCCATCAGCTCGCATAAACATCCTCTGTACAACCGGTCGCCACCCCACGGAAAACTGATTTCCATCCCTCACCTCCGTCCCCCTCCTCGTCCTGCGTACGACTCGCGCTATCTATGTAAATGCGGTCCTGTTTTGTGTGAGTAGAGACAAAGCCCCCGTTGACAATACGCCTGCGCGTTTACAACTTCCACCCACCCGCCGAAAGTCAGGCTCCATTACGGCTGTTTTGCGACGTGCTTTGTATTGTCGCCGCCGCCGCGACACCGATTCTTCCGCGGAAACCTTTGTCAAGCTGTGTTGTAATCGGTCAGCGAGATTTAACTAAATTAACCAAGATTTTTTATGAGGCGCGAATCTTCATTATTTGATTTGTATTTTCACTGTTTCTCAAAAAGACTAACACAGTTTTTATTAAATATGCGATGCAATTTACGATCTAACAGGAAAATCTGCTATAGCATCCTTTTGTAATAAATTAATAAAATAATGAAACTGAATGATGTAGAATAATTTTGAGTACTCGAGTTTTCGCCATAAATAATTCCATTACGTATTCGCGTTGATGAAAACCTTTTTTATAGATAATAAATTACCTATGTATATTTATTCTCTCTCAATTATTATTATATTGACTATAGGTCAATCTGTTTATTGTGTCAGTAAATATTTCCAACTAGTTTAGTTTGTTATCTACTGGTCATAATAATGAGTGACACAACCACTATAATGAAGATAATATATTCTTCAATCTTCTGTTTAATATAAGTGAAAGCAAGAAAAATTTTTGAACATATTGTAGGTCGTACTTACGCTTGGGATGTTGTCGTTCGTGCACACGCCTTCCTGCAGCAAGCGATCTCGGATCTCCCACGCAAAGATCGACGGGCACTCGCTTTTGTAGAGCGAGATCTTGTTGACGACCTCCGCCGTCGCCACACGCGGTTTGCTGCCACCGATAGCCCTGGGCCTTATAGATCCGGTCTCATAGTACCTACAACAATAATAATTTGCGGTACAATACGGTAGGAATGCAAGAATAAAAATCTTTGAAGTCAGCATTGGTAATAGGACATTATACTAAGCATATCGTCCGCCATATTACGGTTTAAATTTGGATCGAGCTGCATAATGCGGGGGCAAAGCCGTTATTGAACAATATACTTTGATTGCGCCTTTTATGACGCAATGGCTGTGTATAACGTAAAAGTGTTTGAATAACCTATTTATATTCTCCTCTTAACCAGTTTGAATTCCATTATAACTTTACAATGTTCTTTTACTTCTTAAAATTTGTAAAAGATACATATTCGATGTAATGTAAAACAATCAATATATAATCACATATTTTTTTTTATCAAACCTTAAAATAAATTTTTGGAGTATGATACAATTTAATTGAATCGAAATTGAATTGATAAGTATATAATGATTTGAGCCAGAAGATTGCGTGTATATGTCCACGGTGTCTACTCCTATCTTCTAAAAAAATTCCCTGATTTTTCAGGTATTTTTGTTTAAAATTCCAGGTAAAGAGAATATTTTAAAGATTTTTTGGTGCAACCTTTTAAAATAAACTTTTCTATTGCATGCATTTTTCTAATGCTTTTCGCTCATACAGAGGAAAAACATAGACCTAAGTTTCAAATTCGCAAATGTAATAAAAAAGCTGAATAGCTTTCGTAAGATAAACATTTTTCACTTGCATAACATTTTCATTTTTTTATCAGTAAAAATTACATTGAAAAGAATATGTATTGCATATTCAATATTTTTTTAAGACATTAAATATATAAACAAAGATAGATTAATATTTATATTACATTTTAATAATTCATAACTTGGCTTATCGGCGATTACTTATAATATAAAAATATTATCAAAGAAAAATTTTTAAAAAGTTCCCTGAACTCAAATAAAATTCTATGAGAATTCCCAGATTTTTCTCTAGATATAAAAGAAATAAATTCCTGATAATTTCAGGTTTTCATATTTTTCGAAAGAGTAGACACCGTCATGTGAAATAAGCAATATTGCAACCAACCTGCCCAGGATCTTCGAGACGCAGCCATTGCTGACCTGCAGTATCCTGGAGATATCGCAAGGTCGCGCGCCCGAATGTGCGAGCTCGACGATCTTTTGCCGCGTCGAGTCCGGAAGTGGCCGGCCGCCGACGAAGACACCACCCAGCTGGTTCACCCCGCTGTGTCCTGCGAACAATGAAAGTCGCATATATACCCGGTGCTCGCTTACTTTTAAACAGTCATTTCTTTTTTAGAACTAGATACACCAACAGATCAAGCAGTAAAAAATTACGCCGACAAAGAAATCA
Organism: Formica exsecta; assembly: GCF_003651465.1. Lineage (NCBI taxonomy): Eukaryota > Metazoa > Arthropoda > Insecta > Hymenoptera > Formicidae > Formica > Formica exsecta. Next base: position 125,017 of record NW_021852284.1, read on the forward strand.
TATTTCTCTGAATTATTCTCTCCTCTCGATCCCCTCCCGCGGTAAATGTTCGCATAAGGGGTGTGAAAAGTTCAAATGCTCCACCGCCTCTGGTGACTTTTTCGCGTTTCGACGAACAATACCGCTGTCGCCGTAGATCATGTATTTTCTCTCCTCCCGTTCAGAAGCTCAAACCCGAGAGGAGAGAAGAAGACTACGGCGGGTTCTTTCTTTCTTTCTTTCTTTCTTTTCGCGCTCGACGAAAGGGGGCGACGGAGTGGCGGAGGATGAGCGCAGGGGGTTGGTCGCGAGCGTCGTAATGTCAGCGAATCCCATCGTAGATAATCTTCGACTCATTGTGCCAGTGACAAGGCAGGCACACACGCCGCCGTCTTGGGACACTCGAGAGAAACGCCAGGGAGGAGAGAGTGAGAAAAAGAAGCGTTCCCTCGTGCAGATACTTTATATTCCCGTCACCGCCGCGCGCAAAAGCTGCATCCGAAGGTGACACTTAGAGTGGAGTGCCACGCCCTAATTTTTCTGGAGTAGAGATCCTATCGTTTTCAAAAGATAGGTAAAATTTACACAAATAAAGTAAGAAAAAATAAGTACCATTATGTAGCACATAGCTAACATGAATTTATCATGAATCTAGTGAAAGGATTCCTTGATAATACCCTTGTCTGCGTGTAATGAATTATCCGTATTTATATAAAGTTATCAGAAATATGATTAATTTTATATGATCATAAGAAATAATTAGAAAAGTTAAAATTCTGATATTTTTACATGTAACATAATATTTCTAAAAAAAAAATATATTTTCCTCTCTTGTAATACTAATTAAAGAATTTAAAAATAATTTTCCATAAATGAGAATATGAGATTATCCCAGAGTTTTTGATTAATATAATAATAAATTACACTAATGTAATAAAATTACGCAAATAGTTACTCACTAAAAATTATCACATTTTGCACTGCAAAGAATTAGATTTCTTTATCTCATGTAGTAACAATAAAAAATTGTTATATCCTTTAAATATATTAATTCTTTAAATCTATCTGATAAATCTAGTAACAGATATAGCAATACGAAAAAATTAAATCCTTAGCTTGTATCGAAACACCGATTGGAAATCATCATCAAACAGAATGTAATATGTGAGTGCAGACATATATGTACGCATTGCTTCCATACACAACTATCGCTTATGAGGTCCGTTAGGAAAAAAGCAACGTTGGTTGTCAAAAATATCCTGTTGACGCTAATTCGGCGCGTCGCATCGCGTCGACTGGCATACACCCGGAGGGTTATAAGGGAGATTTACGAGTGCGCGCGATCGACGGAAAGGGGGCTCACGGTCGATTGACTTTCGAAAATGGGCCTGGCACGAGAATCGCGAAGCCATTTCTCGCGTGTATGTCCCATCGTGAATGGGTCTCCCTCGTTGTCGTAAGAGAAAAAAAAAAGAGAGAGGAAGAGAGAAGCTATCCCACATGTGTGTACACATAGGTGTAAATAACTACCGTGTCATAATTCACAAATTAACGTGTCTATGTTTTAATAAGTCGCCACTTGCCTCTTTATAAAAATCTATAAAAAAGAAGCATATAAGAGATATGCATACAGAAGCAATGGAAACGGAAATTCTCGTCCGGAGAAATCTGCCGATAATACCGCGCGAGATTCGCAAATCGGCGGGCAAAAAGCGGAGTAGTAAATTAAAGAAACAAATGGAGTCTGTGAAAAGGAGGGCGAATACGAGCAAATTGTTAAACGCGCTTCGAATGCCGGTTCTTAACGAGCGATAATAACTCGCGCAAATAACTGGCGCGTCTTTAGAGAGGGCTAGTTTTTCTCTCTCTCTCTCTCTCTTTCTCTCTCCCCTTTGCATCGCTCGCCCGGCCATTGTGTTCGAGCACGAGAGAGCATCGGGGAATTATAGTTAGCTCCTCGTCGTGAACCCAACGCGGATTCTGGGGATATGTACGTTTGTATTATCGGTACAACAACGCAAGGGGGTGCGCGATACTGCGCCTTTAAGGCAGCCGGTATTAACCGCGCGCGCGACCAAGGGGTGCGCTCGAGTGGGCATTCGGACCCAGAGGACGTGTTTTGATATTGTAACGTTTGTATTAAATATCAAGCCGGAAAGGGTGTCGCCGCCTGCCCGAGCCTCGGCGCCGTTTATTAGGACTTCATTAGCCGTCCCTTGATCCCTTCTCGCTTTCTCGCCCCAACACCCTTTCCCATATCATGATGCATCATCGAACACGCGCGGAATTTTTCCGAATGTCCGTCACCGTTTCTTTGTGGATCTCTGAAAAATTATTGTTATCACGTACATAACTCTTTCTGATGTTTTATATTATTTTATATTATTTTATATTATTATTATTCTATTATCGGCATTCATACGCAATAATAAAAATTGCAAGAGATATTAAGAAAATAAATAATATATACCTTAGAGAGGATAGACCTTTTTTAAAGCAATGATTTTCATAAGTCAAATTTTTGCTCGATGTAATTAAAATATCAAATTAGAGAGATTCTTTTACAAACAAAAAAGACAAAAGAATTAGCATATGTATAAAACACGTGCTGCTAATAAACGCAGCACAGATATACCGTGCAATGAGGGGGGAAAGGTTTTAAACTCATTATAATATATAATATGCTATTTCTTAGAAGATAACTTCTCATCTGTCGACGTAATAATGTATTTCCAATAGTTACCCAAGGCAAACTTTCTTATCCCGCGTTAGCGCAACCGGCTGTGATAAAATCTTGTACAAATGCATTACTCCGAATGAGCATAATATGAAAAAAATGTTTTTTCTTTGCATTATATGCAAAGAATAAACGAAAATAGATAAAAGATAAAAGAAAATAAAAAGACAAAATGACATCAAATTCCACGTGTACGGTATATAATTTTTTATGCATGACATATATGAATGTATATATATGTTACTGTCATATATGAAAGGAGATGCGGATCTTGGCAATATTTTCATAGCTCTACTATTTATATAATTTCCAATTAGTTCTATTAATCTCTCCCCGCCCCTTTCAATTTATTTCTGTTACTTTAATTCTGCTTACTTTACGCTGTATGTCAACAAAAAGCAGAAAATTTTGGAGAGTCTAATGACAAGTGATCAGCGAACGCTAATCGAGGATCGACAAGGATCGGCAAAGTGTTTTCGGATATGCGCAGACAGTTTGATACTTTTGGCAGCGAGTAAAGAACCGTGAAAAAAAGAATGGGAAGCTCGTTTACAAACGGGCAACAGAGCCTCGCTGACGCGACGGCTCAGACAGCACATTCATCATCCGTCCGACTTCTTCCTCCCCGTCCGACTTATATATCCACCTCTCGTTTTCCTCCTTGTTTTCCGGGGTGGTCCTCCTCTCGCCGTCGTGACGTAATCAATTACGACGAGCAGCAGCGGCTCGCCGGAGGTTGTCGGCTTCCTCTACACGAGACTTAATCCGCGTATCCCGATTTCTCATATTACGATAAAGTCTTCTGTTTTGATTTGTTTTTGACTCTCTCAGATAGATCATTGCGCTTTATTCTCTCTGCATCTCATAAACGCTATAGTTGTTTCCATTTCTATATAGTATCCTTTTTATTTTAAAATCTTTGAAGAATATATTATATATAAAAATTTTATATATAAAACATTTTTCAAGAATTTTAAAAGAAAGAATATATATTTTATTATTAAAATTATAAGAATGGAAAATATATGCAAAATTGATTAAGATTTTGAATATGATTAAGGCTCATAAAAATAAATTTTACTACATACATATATATAGAAATAATTTTATTAGTTTGGAGGTGGCACTAATTTTACTATTTCTATAAGTGTTCAATCAAGTACAGAATACTTGAGATGTATAGCGCAACAATTCAAGAGTGAAATTTGAGTTTCCCATCCATTTAGCGAAACGATTTGTATATCGATGACACGGATCGATCGAATTTTGTTTGACGTGAAAAGCCCTATTCGATGGTCTGAAAGTTCCTCTATCGTAGTCATTGTCGCGGGTCATTGTGCATCCTTGTATCGAGTTGCGCAGAAGTTGCGGACTTGAGAACAAGAACGGCAATCTCTATCGTGAGGTATACGTGTATTCGTAACGGCGCTCTGCTAAAGTGCCATGACAAACGCTTACGGAGACGGCAGTTAAAATCGGTTCACCTAGAGCGTTGTCGACGATGCCCGCCGCCGGGCGTCTCAATCATCCACCGCAAAGATGCGTTTCCGGCGAATGAATGAACGGAGGAGAGCACGGGACACCCTTCGAACCCATTTGAGGCTCCTCAACTTCGGGGTAGATAGGTGCCGAGGGATGCCCACTTGGGCTCGAGTGGCATGATGTTTCGCCACAGTAATCGCTCAAGAGGATGAAGAAGAGACGGAATATCTGCCCGATCATGCCGAAGTGTCATTTCACGCCGATTCGAAGGAATGCTTGTAAAAACTATCAATCGCAATCCTTGGAATCATGTAAATCTAATTCTCTTTCTTATAAAAAATTAGATTAATAAGAATATCGGAAAATATCTCATTGTTATTTTTTTAAATCGGTGTTCAGCGATTATTTAATGATATGTATTTTTCTCGTTTTTAACATCTCTCTCTCGTTTCTTTTCTCTAAAATTAATTCTTTATAATTAAATATAAATGATAATTTGTAAAGATATAATTTTTTTTTAATGTTTTCTCATTGTAATTCAGAATATTACTTCTGACCCTTAACTGTTATTTGATTTCCATTCTTCGATTCAAAATGTAGAAGAAAGTTTCCAATCGTTCTATAGATATGCTCACAAACGTATCGAGAAAATAAGTGTAAAGAATATATAGGGACGCACGATGAAGTCCTCTGTGGATTTTACGGTGTCAATGATACGGTCTCGAACTAATTTATGGAATCTCGTCGATACAGGGGTTTCTCCGTGGAGCGTCAACGAGTCGACCTGGAGTTGACTACTCGCGTTTTCGCCGTAAAGCTTCTAGCACAATGCGGAAAGTCGTGTGCATCATCGTAGACGACAGTAGTCTATTTTGTCGGTGAAATCGTTCGACGATATAGAAGAATCTCCCCCTCGCACCGATTTTCCCCCCACCCCCTCCGCTCGTCTCTCGCTCGTCGCCGCCGTATTGAGACGCCATGGACGACATGACGAGGGTCAATCTATAGGACAACTGACCGTCCAGGTAAAGATGGAAGAAACCGCGAGAGAGAGAGGAGAAGAAGAAGGTACGAGAGAGTACCGCATATGAATGCTCGACCGGCTCGACGATCGTCATAATGGCCTCATTGTTGCGGACATGTTTTCAAAATGAGGACCCTTATACCTTAGCGGGGTGCGGCCGGGACCGCTTTCCCGTAGCCGCTATCGCGAACTACACGACACTGTCCTGCGCGAGGAGAAGCGGCGCATACAATGAGAACTCGAGTATTTGTTGTGCCGTTGTTTGCAGCCAATCTGCCGCGTGCTTTGACCTGCAGCGACTCCTCTTCTATTCCCCTCTTCACTTTTTTCCTCTCTCTTTCTCTCTCTCTCTCTTTCTATTGCCGGTACAACCTTTTTTTTTCCCGAAAACGTGCTCCCGACAGTTATTAGCGTTATTAATGGCCGTCCATTGACACTCTCTTTCTATTGCCGGTACAACCTTTTTTTCCCGAAAACGTGCTCCCGACAGTTATTAGCGTTATTAATGGCCGTCCATTGACAACTCGATTCATCCTCGATCACCGATTTGTATCGAAGGGGAAAGATCGACTCCGGAGACAGATGTGGGATCTTGTTCCAGGTCAAAGGATCTCGTCGACGATTTTGTACCGTGACACGGTTAGCCTATACGTATGGCTACATTCTTAAGACACTAATGAGATTTCGACTTGGCGATTGATCGTAGGTGTCTATTTGCGAAGTGCCAAATGCTCGTCAATACCGAACAAATTGAGCGTGTAATTTGCTTTAAGATGATAATAATAATCAATAAAACGACAATTTTACTAATTATATTTTAATTCCAAGATAAACGAACCACTGTTTTTTTTCATAAAAAGTGAAAACTGAAACAGACATATTTCAAATCGTAAATTAAAAGCTCTTTGCCAAATATGATTGAACACTGCCCGATAGTGATTCGTTCCGTTCCCCTAGCGAGATGAACGTAGATGTGGCGATACTCATACTGAAAACATTACGATCACACGAAACTACGATTTACTCGGCCAGAAAGATTGCATTATCTTTATACTCGCCTATATAAAATGTTAATCGCAAATTGTAATAATTGCTTGTAATAATACCATTTTTCGAAAGATAATGCGACGACACACGGAGCGACTCGTGCCACTGCCTTCACCGTACGAATGACAACAACATAACAACGCATCAAAACAATAACATGTTATACGCCGTACGCCGACAACCCTCTCCCATTGTCGATATAAATACTTTATATGTCGCAAAACAAAATGTATGAAATATTATACACTGCCTGACAATAATTCGTTCCGTTTTCCTAGTGAGAACGTAAGATAGATATTAATTTTATATTTGTATGCATTTTATGTAAAAGTAAAATAATATATATATATATTCATATAGAAAAAATATATTGATTTTTATCTTTTCGTGAAAAAAAAGGTTTAATTTTTACAGAAATACATTGTTTCGATATCGTGCAATACATTGCTGCAAAAATATGTGGATTTTATAATGGAGAAAACGCGAACGTATTTAAAAATAGTTAATAAAACTATTTAAAAAAACTCTTGATAATCAATGAACAGAGAACGAATGTGTTCTTTTCCGATTGCGTGCCGATCGAGTTTTTTTATAGTTATATACACTAATACTTACCCCACTCCTACATTTACCTTATTAAAAAAAAAAAAAAACGGAACGAATCATTGTCAGGCAGTGAACAAATTATTTGAGAAATTAAAATTATTTAATAAATTCAGTTTATTTTTATATCAGATAAAAAAATATATAAAATATATAATGTAAAATTCATTTATAAAAGCTTTTTTAGCTTCCCTCTTCGTTATAAAAAATATTGTAACATTTTTTCTAAATTTATAAATATTGAGAAATGTGTGCCAATAGCTAACTGAATTAAATATAATTAAAACATCGAACACACACATATCATCTATCTTATATTTTATAACATTGAAGCCTTGATTCCTCAAGGCTCGAATGTTATAAAATATAAGATAAATATAATTCTTATTCAGCTCGGAATTATTTTATATTAATCCGTTAATCCGTCATACAAACATTTTCATATCATCTTGGACATAGGAATAAATTCGAACATAGAGAGAGTTTACCTTGTACTATACTAACAATAAGTTATATAATCTTTTAATTAGAAGTAAATATTTGATTTATAAAAAAAAAGCTTCGAGTATTTCCGACTTTAATTACAATCAATTAAATGCATCATTATACGAGATAACAACTACCCGACGGTCCCGCGGCGATCGTCTATTACGCGCGCGAGTCAACGCGCTGCTTTGCGCCGGAAAGGTGAACGCTTCCTGGCAAGTGGAGGGAGTTTCTCTTTCCGGGTCGAATTATCCAATTACCTGGAGGCCAACTATATGCTGGAAGGTCGGGGAAACTGATCGGGGATCGGCGCGGTGCGGTAACGGCAGCGGCAGCGGCGGCGGTGGTGGCGGCGGCGGCAGCCGCAGCCGCACGAAACGGCCGGCGTGGTCCAAAGCGGACTGGACAAAGAGCCCCGTAAACGCGTTATTCCGCGCCAACGAGTCTGTCAGAGAACCGCTGCTTCTATCTAGCAACATGGAGCGTTGGGAGGCCCAGGTTCGTCCGCGGGCAATTCCGGTATTATCGTCCCCTCACGCGCGTGTCCGCCAGGTAGATCATCATCTCTGAATTATATCCAGTATCTCAATATCAACTGCGATAAACGTGGCACTCTTTAATCTCCTCGCGGTGAAAAAGAAAAAATCTTCTTGGATAATACATTGAGAGATGGAATATGGATAAATATTTCTAAATCTTACCTAATACACGAGTCTTCTCACAGTGTACAGTATATGCGGCTTCGATCGATACTAACGAGTAGTATATTTTTTATAAACCAATATTCATTTCTGATTATAAAAGATTATATGACGTAAATGTAAATTACACTTTTTTGTCATAATTTTAGCGATCTTTTCATAAAAAGTTTTTCTGACTAGTTTTACTGACTAATTTTTTCTGATTTAATTTCGAGCTTCTTCTTTTTTAACACAATTTTTATTTCTAAAAACAGAGATTATGTTTTTCTATTGTATACATATATTAGACGCATCAAAGCGCGAATTTCTGCATGAAAATTTATTTCTTGTCTAAATTCCCTGTCCTGCATTTACTACTACTAATTCCTGCTTATATAGCATTATCCTTCAGACGTCGGAAAATTTGAAGAAACTCACACACAGAGACACCGGTCGCCAATATTTCCGTTAAATAAGCGAAATCGCGGCAACAATATCGAAGAACATGTGTTCCGGCCATGTAATCCGCGTGATTTGTGAACGAAGAAAGAGAGAAAAAAAGGGAGTAAGCTTAATCGCGATCGACGTACGAGGGAGATCCTCGTCTACGGGAGCTCCCTGTTTTTTCGACAGTTATTACCGAAAAATGCGGGAAGGGTCCGGCGAAGGAACCTTATGTAGACGTAGGCTGGGGGTCGATGTGCATGTGCCACCAGGAAATAAGGCGCCGCGAGGGCCCCTTTAACACAGAGGCGTACTACAGTACAATCGTACAAAGTGCACAATGAGACATCGACTGGTTGGTTGGCATTGTGGTCGCGCACCGCTCGTTCCCATGGGAGTGCGATGCCCATGGGGATTGTGACATAATTAGATCTACGTATCGGAATGATCAGCTGTGGGAATAATACGGCAGCGTCGTCGATCTACATCAAACACGGGGATCTACGTCCGAGAGATGCAAATGAAACACACCGAATATTCTATTAAATCACGAACCACACTCAACGCGCATCGATGCTTAGTAAACAAATTTTCATAAATATTTAATATTCACGGAAATAACCGGATATGAAAAAATATGCTTTATATAAAAATATCAAACGCTGAGAATAACGTTTTAAATACGTTTGTACTCTAAAAAATCTATCTTTGTCATTAGCATATTCATAGACAGAGTAAATTTACTGAAAATTGTTAAATGAAATGGAAAAAAAGTACTTTTACATTTTCATAGTCGATTTTGTCACCGCCATAGAAAAAAACTTTCATTATTAATATCCGTAGAGACGGTATATAAATTTACATAGTAGATATCGCGCGTCCTGCGTGAGAAAATATTCTCGAGATAGCAATAATTCTTCCATATTTTCCATGACAATCTAGACGTAATACGCGAAAAATGTCGCTACAGGGGAGAAATGAAGAGTGCACGTTCGAGGGAATCGCAGGTGCGACTTATTTGGCCTTGTTATGAAAATGAGAATGTGGGTCGGACCACGTTCGGAGATTGGTCCGGTAGTTAGGGCAGGTGTGCGGGTGGAATCGTTATTATTGTGCGCGAGACAGGACGATTCTTCAGAGTCTGAAGTGGCATACCTCTCGAGTCCTTTTTGGAGAAAAAAAAAGAAAGAGAGAAAAAGAGAAAGAGAGAAAGATTTTTCGGTGGCAGGCTAAAGTACGTTCGAGGACGTCGAGACGGGGAACGCGAAAAACGGCAAAAGAAAGGGATAAAGAGAGAAGGAGATGGAGGGCAAATATAAACTCGTCGCTGATGCACTAACAGCGTATGCATAAACGAACCTTTGGAGGAATCAAATGAAAGTGCTGCTAGCGCGCCAAACGACGTCATTATCGCGCGGTGGATAAACGCGTTGTGTTTCGCTAACGATTTTTCCTCATTTTATGCATTTGTCCGCCGTTTGTTTCCCTCGACGCGGGCGCGCATCGTAGAGGAAGGAAATTACGTTTCCTGACTCTTCCACGCATACCGACATTAAAGTTTTGCCGCAGAGAAATAAACAATCCTGGAAGTGCGTGTCGAGTTAATAATGTTTTAATCCTGCCGAGTTTTCTGCGATATACGAAAAATGCTTTTCTTGTATATCACGTTTCATGTGTGTCAGAAAACAATTACGTTATATATGTATATATTAAATTATTATAAGATCGTGGTGTTAATCGTGTACGACATCGGCGAACCAATGTAAATCGGGTATCCGTTTTTCCGAGAGGCTTACAGAGTTCCATTGAAAGATCACGACATCGCGTATGCGGGACACGTACAATAGCAAACCGATGTAATCTCCGGAAACATTTAGGGGAAAATTAGGTCGACAGTTGCTCGTGTACCCATAATACATCCATGGTATGCCCGGACTATCGCTCTCTCTCTCTCTCTCTCTCTCTCTCTCTCTTTTTCTCCCCGTTGTGATTTGTCAAAATATTTATTTAGTGTGATATACTTCTTTATTCTCGATGCATGGCGCCCAAATTGCATCGATGAAAAAAAATTCTTTCACAACTATATTTCTATTGCAAACGTATACAAATTTTATGTTTATTGGAATAATCATGATTAGTTCATTTTTAGATTAGAACTCGCAAACGTTCATATTGACGTCGCGTTTACAGCATCGAAATTTTTTTTTACATGGCGATTAAATAACAAATCAAACATATATATATATATATGTATGTATATAATGTTACCTTTAAGATTTTATTCATTTTGTTTCCAATCCTCCTGATTATTAAATTTAGGATTTTTTAATTATTTTTTTTTTTTCATAGCATAAGTATAGTGCGTTCAATTTAAACATTCATGTGATTTTTACACGAGTCGCGATTTACGATGACATATTAGTGAATTAGTTACGCTGTAACATTCGAGGATCTGAGGACGTGAAGGAATTTTCCAAGGTTGGCTTAACCGCGTTTACCCTCTCAAATACTTTCGAGGCTCGTCTCGTCGATTAACGTCATGCCCGCGTAAGCTCGCCGACGGACAAAAGCGACGTCCGCCGCCGATGTCGTCGTCGCCGTCGTCTCTCGCGGTGGCTTTTCACACCGTCTCCATTTTCTCGCCGTCACCCTCTCAGCATCAGCGCGAGAGAGGGCGCGGTTTATATGACAGTTTTTTTGTTTCCCGTCAGGGGGCTATATAGTTAGGATGGAATAATGCATACGCGAGCGAGCGCGAAAGAACGATGAGTAATGCGAATGGATCTCTAACGGCTTAAGATATCTTTGAGATATCCTGCCGGAGGCATCAGGGAATATTTTCCTTGATACCATCGTGTATTTTATTTACCTACCTATTTTATTAACCTACTTTGCTTTTCCTTATTTCTGTCGCAGATCTAAAGCACAAAATTATTTTAAAAGATTAATTCATCAAAATGTTTTTGATGTTTTTTTTTTAATTGCGACGGCTAGAATCAAGCATGCTAATTTAATTTCTCTTATTTTAAGCGTGTGCGTGACTTGAATTTCGAAAGATTATCTTAAACGTTTTGTAACAATTTTAACAGCATAAAGTATTCAAAACAAATAGTTTCATAAAAGACTCGTGAAAACTTGGCGACAGAATCTAAAGTACGGTCAAGTTACGCCGTTTGGAGAGAATATCCAATAACGTTTCGTTGTTCCTTTCTCTCTCTCTCTCTCTTTCCATCTCTCTCTGCAGTGTTAAATCAGTGAAACGATCGGGACATTATTCGCGACGGCCGCGGAGAATCCATGAAATTCCCATAGCAATAGCTTCACGTCGTGACAATGGCTAGGGTCGTCGGGCCGCTCGTTCTTTCTTTCGCTGCGTTAATGAGCTCCCGGCTTTAATGCCGCCTTGGTGGCACTTTCTTCTATTGGAGAATAGATAAATATAAGCGCGAGATTAAGAGCGAGAACTTCTCCACATTTGTGTGAACACGAGAAGAAACGAGATTTAAAATCTGTTTTACAATTTAAAAATATCAGAATATTCAACAGAGGCGGAGAGGGAGGATTCACAAGATCTAAGAGTAATCGTTCTCGAGAAGATCGAAATATTTCAACTAAATATAAAACAATACTACTATCTGAGATTTTTAACCGTTGTGCTTCAATTCCGTGGATGCAATGTAACTGTAAGATCTCATCTTAGCTGCCGGAAGTAACCGTCGGGCACCTTTTCGAAGTGCAGTTTCTCCGTGAAAACTAAGATAGTCGGACGGGAACTGTGCGTCTTGCATCAGGCGTATTCGACTGTGAAATTCCCTCTTCAAACAGAAACGGGTGGCCAGCACATTTCGAGCTCGGTCCATCCTGGTGAAGGGACGGTAAGCGGGGATGGTACCGAAGAATTCGTAGTCGCAACGCGATGGCGCAAGCGAAGGAACCCCGGAAAATCCACCATGTATCCAGTCCACGTACGAAATGCTTCGATAGATAGCCGTAAAAGCCGCCGCCGGCGACGGCGGTTGCTGCGGGAGGAAGAAACGGTGGTAGAGAAGGGCGTCTCCTCTCGTCCGCCTGAAATAACGCGTATCTTCAGCGTTTTCCAGCGGTGCCGCACAAGTGGAAACGACGACAACGACGACAATGATGACGGCGGATGGAGGGGAGTATTCGATACTTCAGGAAATACGGGGAGAAGAGAGACCGCAAAGGCATGAAAACGTTTGCGAGTAACTGCGAGATAGCTTCCGCAAAGGATGTGCAGAGGATGCGCTAAATTATTGCAAGAACGTTTCGACACTTTGTGATTTTTTTCTCTTATGAGAAATTATAAAATAAAATTAAATCTATTTTTTAGATTTAACAGACACTAAGTGTGCGCAGTGAATAAAGATTATGATGTATAATCGTTTTCGACGATTTGAATACTCTCAACTTTTTCCTAATCTCATAGTCACATAGAATCTTAGACTTCCTGTATTAAAAAAGATAAAAGTAAATTGTTGTTTTTCTTCAGAACTAATGAACAAAAAGCATCGTTTGTCGCGTGATCGCAAACTACATGAATTAATTGAATAAAAACTGTGCAAGTTGTCGTCGAAGCTTGAAAGTAGCGGGATCAAAAGCGAAGGAGTTTTCTGTTTTGGACGAGCACGGGAACCGTTTTAAAGAGGGCAGCTCTTTTTTCTCTCTCTCTTTTTCTCTTTATGTCTCTCTCTCTCTCTCTCTCTCTCTCTCTCTTTCTGTCTCTTTTTTGCTCTCTCCGTCTTCCTAATGTTTTCATATTTTTGCTCTTCCTCTTTCGCCGCAGCAACATACGAAAGACGAGTACGTATATCGAGACTCCAAGGGAGAAAGGCCGGAGGGTGAAGAACCGCCGGGGGTTGCCATCTACTCGGAATTCAGAAACGATCAATGCTTCAGGAGAACCCGCCGCCGCCTCCTCCATCTCCTCTTCACTTCCTCGCCCTCCTTTTTTGTCTTTTTTCATCTTGACTCGCTTCTTGCACTTATCGATAAAGAATGAGAAGGAAGAGAAGAGCCGGGCGCGCTATTCTTTCTCTCATTCTTATTTCGCTACTCCCGTGCGCTACCCTTCATTTCGCCGTGTCGTCCCTTATGCGTAAGAGCAACTCCTGCACGACGGGGGGGGGGGGGGGGGCGATCAGTTTCGCAATTCTGCAAAAGTTACTCGCAAATATGCGGCTTAAAAATGTATGAAGAATGTACGATTTATCCGACGAAGTAAAATGATATAAAAATATTTCACGAATAAATTTAATGCAACAAATGTGTATAGAATATTAACACTCTTAAGAGAGAACGTAGAACGTTTTTACAAATTGTAATGAAGGCTTGTTTCTATTCTATTTTTATTCGCAGGAAATCCTCAAGTTCGCGACTATATTTAAATTGATATGACATGATATATATTAATAAAATGTATATCATTTGCATGCAAGAGTAATTCTACGTCTGTAAATTAAGTAACTATCGTTATATATAACAATTCAAATGCGATCAATTCCATAATACACAATAAAAACTGTGATATTATATTTAAAAACTATTCAAGTCCGCTTTTAACCATTTATTTTCAGAACATACATATCTAAAAATTATTTATGTTACATTCAGTGATGTAATAATTTCCAGTAAAGTAAAAATAATTCTTCCGCTTAACGTTAGCCCGGAGAAAAAATCAAATTAGCGTAATAAAAACGGCTTTCTGCCCACGCAATTCTAATTACTAACACCTCACAGCTCTGATTTTGCTTGCTTTGATGACTTTGACGAGATAAATAAACTAATCAACATCCGCTTTATAAACTACCATAATAACATAAATATATTACATAATCCCATTATCAAACACTGTTTTATTGATAGAAGTGTACTATAAAAAGCTTCGAGTTTTACAGAAAAGCAATTTTCTACATTTATACGCTAATCGTTGTAATTACACGAAATAAGGACGCAAGACAAATAACAAGTTTAACCCGCTCACCTTTGTCAACGAAAAATAATGGAATAGGAAAGCACCTAATTTGTTACTTGAGTTACTTCGGCTTGGCGTAAAACAAGCATGAAGGATAAGACAAGACAGCTTCCAAGAGCGATAATTCGTGACTCCTTCGCGCGCGGTTCCGCGCAAGAGAATAAGAAAGGACTGATTTGTCATTGCCTGTGCGAGGCGAGGTCGGAAATACGATTTGTACGTGCGATCGATCAAAACAAGCCTTCGTCTCTTGGCACTGCCACGACGGCGGTCGCTCTATTCGGGGTGATTCAATGAGCTAACGCCAACTTAACGCTACACACCCCACTGAGCCGCACTCGGTCAGATAACTCGTGGATTTTCAAGCACCCTGCAGATTCCGCCGATCGCTTCCTCACTTGTGGATTCCGCCGCCGCGCGCCGCGGCCTTTAATCCGCGCTACCGCCCGCACTGAAAATCTTCGCGGAAATTCTTTACGCCGGAAAAAGTTCGAATTGTATTTGCATATGTGTCAGCTTGTTACACGTCTTGGAAAAAGGCGATTATTTTCGAGATAATTTCCGTAGGTATATTTATATTATTTGCAAATATGTTATACAGTTATCCTTCTTTCGATAACGAGTTGATAACAACGTTATCTCTTTGCTCGTCCGTAGCGGAAACTGCATCGAAAATAAAAAAGGCAAGAGAAGAGTTTCAATTAGACGTAAG
This sequence comes from Formica exsecta, assembly GCF_003651465.1. Taxonomy (NCBI): domain Eukaryota; kingdom Metazoa; phylum Arthropoda; class Insecta; order Hymenoptera; family Formicidae; genus Formica; species Formica exsecta. The sequence continues at coordinate 140,203 of NW_021852284.1, forward strand.
TTCATTTATCGAGAGAATCGTCAATGTTCCAATATATTCTATCAAAGCTATTTCAATATATTCAAGATTTATATATCATGATATCAACGTCCGGAGAGAGACAAATATAATAAAATATAGAATTAAAAAGATAAAATATACGAATTATCTGATACCGCGTTTAAGAACTTTTTTTTAACCTGGCGTTTTAGTTAAATTATACGATGGCTACCGAGAGGATGTCAAAGGACAGAAATTATGATCGGCGGAGGTATGGAAGATCCCGCGGAAGGAACGAATAGAGGATTCGGAGGACGTGGCGAGGAGCGCTGGAAGGCGTAAGAGAATGGAAATCAATACGTGAAGTGAGCAGCCAGTTTCAGGCAGAAGTTGCCGGCTTTAGAAAGCCTTGAGACGTCGTCTGCCCATCCTCTTCGGACCCTTGTGTTAAGAGAGCTCGAACAGGCGAGAGCGAAGGAAGCGCCAGTGACAGAAAGTTAGAGGAAGAAAGAGAGAAAAGAGGGTGGGTGTAGGAGAGGAAGAGAGAAAGGGAGAGAGAGAGAGAGAGAGAGAGAGAAAGAGATAGAGAGAAGGAGGGAGAGTTCCATTCAGGACTAATGGGGTTAAACGCCTTAGCCATCAACCGAACGCCTCCCTCTTGATTCTCGGACGTTTCGATTCGTCCGGAGCTAGAATTCGAATTATCCGTAATATCTCCGAACATAGTTTACGTTCGTCGAGACTGCGTCCCGCGAATTAATAGGGAAAATGCGCGCAAAACTGCTACAAGTGGAATCATTTCAAGAACCATCATCATTAATCATCATCATTAACCATCATATCGCACTTTAACACACTTTTAAATACTAATTTCAAGAATTTTTCATTTAAATTAGAATTAAGATTTTCTCATTTCAATTAAGGCCACGGATTTTTCACAAATGATCTAGAAAAAAAAATGATAGGATTGATTCTCGATCATTTCCGAAATTTACGAATACCTTTTTTATGCATCTAGTCAGATAGCAAGCATTACCAAGAAAGCGTAAAAAAATTATATCAACTTTGAATTAAATGGAAAAGTATGCGAGTCATATACGAAGCATCGGCAACGTTAATGCAAAGCTTCCTAATCGTAGAAAGAAATTTTGTCGCGCGTGTGGTCGTTATGCGCCATCGACATTTCGTAGTCATCGGCCAGGAACCGTTAAGTTTTATGCTTTTCAGGCGAACTTCCGTTCCCCGTAAAGGTTTTACCATAATCGTTCTTCTGATGGGCCATCGTAATGGAATACCGGATTGAAAAATGACGTATGTCGAAGATCATAAATAGGGATAGATTTCGGAAATCTTTCGATATATTTTAATCTTCAGCCTATCACTATAAATTTGTATACTATATATTTTTTTTATTACACAGTTTTTTCTTTTTGGAGACACTGATTTACTCGGACTTTTAACTTGCTCTAAGCCAATCTAATTCTCTATAAGATTTAATCATCGTTCCAACTTATATTATAAGCAACAGTTAATTATTTAATAATTAATGAAAATTAATCTATGTATTTTAGAGTTGAGAATTAAGAATTAAGAGCTATAAACTAAAGATTTAATAGCTGGAATTATTTACGCATATGTATATATGAATATACATGTAGGAAGCCATACCAAGATGATTTTATCAAATGAAAACTTTTTATGCTTTTGCATAAAAAGATTAATTAACTGGTGTGAATTAGAATAATTTTTCGGTTTGTCAGTTTTAATTATTCAGCATATCTAACATCGTTCCTACAGTTATGTATGCTTTTTTATGGCGCATTATAACATTATTATCTTTGTTCATATACTCATAAAATGATTTCTGGCGCGCAGACTGATTTGAAATAAATGTAGATTTTTAAGCTCATTAATTAATTAAAAATTGTATAATTATATTTGAGAGATAGGCTTACCTTTGTGTGCCATGTCGTCAGCAGTGACGGAGCCTATGAGGCCGGTGGCGCCCGGCCATGGAGCGACCGCAGCGCCCAGTTGCTGCGAAGGCAGAATCTTCGGGCCTTTGAACACTTTCGTTCACTGAAATCCATAATTAAAATTGTTAGAAAATATCAAAAAAATGTCAATATCGTATACAACAATAGTAGCTTCTCCGCGTTTGAAAGATTAAATTATTACCCGTTGGATGCGTGATAAATATTAACACTAAAAAAGAAAAGAAACTTCGCGATACAATACAATAGTGAAAAATGCGCGCATAGTATGATGCTGATAGAAAAATGTTTTTTTAGATGAAATTAATAAGGCAATTAATTAAAAAAAAAAAAAAATGCACGGCTCGTCCGGAGATACTTGGTAGTTTCGACGACCCGCCCAAACTGCCTCGTCGCGTACAAACATCGTACCTTAATTGGGCGCCGTATATTCGAAAACTGTGCGTATCCACAGCACCTGTGTAAATCTGCGTCATTTGCATATCGCGGGCGTATGTGCGTCGTCGCGATCGCCTTGAGCGGGCAAATAAGCGCGCGACCGATCTCTTTTCGCGCCGTGTTATCTCTAGACGCTCGGTTCCTATCCTACCGCAACGTGTATCTATAGCCGGTATATTTTAACCTTGCGTTATATAAGGCGCACAAAAAAAGAAATAGAACCCGAAATAAGACCAAATGTGTGTTTTCAGTGACAAGCGTATCTAAAATGTAAATTATTGAAAATAATCATCTAAATATATACCTCGTTCATATAAAATATTATTTAGAATTTTATTTTCTACGAGAATAATAAAAAAAAATACATATATTTAAAAAAAGTAACTAAAAGTTATTAAAAACAATTGAAATAATTATTTTAACAAGCTAAGAAAATTTACAATTATTTGAATGGCAAAATAAAAAAACTTCAGCTACTTAAGCTTTGTTAAATTAATTTTAAACAGAATTTATCTTAACAGAAATTTAATTCACGGTAAAATTAAATAAATTATTGATACAATTTTATGTATATCATATAAACATTTGTATATATAAAGATTATAAAAAATATTATTAAAATAAGCTTTTTTAATCGTGTTAATAATCTGTACCATCGTATGCGAGTTAATTTTTATATATCCAAATACAACGTAAGCCATCCCTGTGAGAACTGCATGTAACCGTTTTGAGTTGCAATGACAATCATGAAGTGTCTTAATTATCGAAGATCGCGCTTATTGAAGATGTAAACTACTCGCAAACGTAACACCCTCCGTGTACCTTTCACTACCACAAACAAAAAAGGAGAGGGTGAAGCGAAAGCTCGCAGTGCTAGAGGGAATGAAAATGAAGTTAAGCGCGATAATTAGTGTCGGAAAGAATTAGTCAGCTGAAAGCATACAAGTTGTATCGTTTCATAAGGTTAAAACACAAAGAACAAAAAGCAACATAGCAAGAGAAGCAATCCGTGAAAAAAAGCTTAAATCTTCATATACGAATACTTTAACTAATTCAGAGTAAATCTTTCTTTAACATATGTATTGAATATCAATATCTTTTATATTATTAATAAATATAAATTAAATATAATATAACACATAATGAAAAAAGATTAGCAAATGTGAAACCATAATAAAAAAAAAAAAAAATAATGCTAAACAAAACCTCATGACGATTCATTCATATTGCATATATTAGATAACACAATTTAATTTGTACAATAATAATATCTTATCGCAGCAATAGCGATATTTATTCATAAATATATTATTTTGTTAATGTGTAAATTATAATATATTTCTCGTTCTCGCGAATGATAGCAAAAGGAAAGCATTTCGGAGAACGAAAATATGTCTCTCGCGAGGATGTTTACGCAAGGCTCATTGATTCAAATCAAAGTTACGTAATAATTTATAATACGATTCACTTCCGCAAGTTATCGCAACGAGTTTCAATACGAAGCAGTGCATCTGCAAGACACTTCCCTCTTTTTCCCTTTCATTATCCAGGATGCTCTTTGCGCTGCAACACAGAGAAGCGTTTTCTCGCACGAAGAGATGGTCGAAGAGATGAGATACAACTGGAAAAGGGAAAAAAGCCCAACGAGAGAAGCGCGAAAAGTACGTACATGTTTATGTATATGCACAGAGAGAGAGAGAGAGAGAGAGAGAAAGAAAGGGAGAGAGAAAAGAGAGAAAGAGAGAGAGAGAGAAAGAGAAGGAGAGGGAGGAAGGATGGAGCGCATCGCGTTCGCATATTGTACAAGAGGATTACCTCGGATTATGCCCGACTGAGCGCAAACAGGATCACGTCGCTTCTGTTTGCAAGACGCCAAGCTGTCGATTTAGTGAACTCAAACTCGACTGTGCCTCGCGCGGAATCGCCATCAGAATAGCAGCGGCTTTCCAAGAGATATCCGCGTTTTTCCTTTTTGTAGTCACATACGATTTAAATCGAACAAGATCGAATAACGAATTAAGAGAAAACCAAAAAAATTATTACACAAAAGCACTTCTTAAATTTATTTTTTAAATAATTATAAAACAATGTAAGATGTGTGTATCGTTTAATTTCAAAAATAAAATAGATTAAGATAGATTAATAACATTCGACAAAATGCCATCTTCATAATTTTGGGCATTAAATATTTTGATAATTAAAACGTAAATAAAAATTTTTTAAATTAATTAAAAATAATTTTATCACCGCATTTTAATTTTGCAACAGATATTTATTTAACTAATTAGAATTTAAAGATGCAAATTAACATTTCGATTATCGTGTTCAGCGAGATATAAATTGCTAAAGATATATCATTTTCAAAGTAGAAAAAAAAAAAAAACAGAAAAGATCGTGCAAAACGATTAAAAAATCTCCTGGAAACTTTTGTAAGCACGACCAGAGATCGCTTACGGATCCGGAGAGATTCACGGAAGAGTATTCTTCGTAGTTACCGGGAGACAAGTTCGAACACTTCTTGAACATTCCGCAAACACAATACAGCGAGACGCAACGGGACGGGGAAAGGTAGCATTATACACGCGAATGGTAATAGGTTCCATATCCACGAGAGCTGCCGGCGCATTATGCTTTACATTTCCGGCGAAACACTGTTAATGGCACCCACTGCCGTCGCTACCGCGACTACCGTCGAAATCCACCCCTGTAATACACGCCCAACAGCCCCCGCAGGCATTAACCGCTCGCGCTACCGTATAAAGTGACTTCCGCCCGCGATTACATTCGTCTCATGAGCACGTACACAAGCGTTTGTGCATTAATTATTAATTATGCCGGTGAAGAATGAGAGGCCGCGTATTATCCGACGATAATGACTGTTTCACGTAATCGAGGACGATTGAGAGATAAATCGTTTTAACGTAATATACGCAACTTGTTTGAAATTAATTAATTTAATTTCAAATATATCTGTTTTGATGCTGCCTTTTTTTTACATTTATATACATACATTTAACGTTTTCTTATCGCAAATCTTACGTAAATGTTGTTTTTATTATCTCTTAGGTATGCCTGATATAAGTTAATCGAATCGTTATGTAATCACAAACTTACGTCATTATTATTTTGATAAACGCACGTCCCTTTTCTTGTATGCACAAAATAACGTAATAAGAAGTTTTGACACATGCATGAATTTATATGAAATTATATGAAAGACAAAAACCAATTTTTTAGAAATATTACTTAATCTTTTATAATTGTGTCTTTACCAAATTATTCCTGTATCTTAAAAAATATTATATGTTTTTACATCTTTTAGTATGTTTAGAATAATATTTCATCAATTCTTTCGTCATATAATTTTCTCATACTTTTAAATCTTACAATTTATAACAATTTATACTCGACAAAATTATTTCGCAGAAAAATTTGCAAAAATTGTATTTAATTGCCATATAATAACGATGGAGAGAATATGATCAATAACATTTCTCATTACATTTTACTTGGATATCGATCAATACATAATGCCTCAATCCGTTCCAGATGTAGACCGTCGAAAGATGTTTCATTGATCAACGTTAATTCGCGCGCGTCGTTTATAGGATCTATTCCTGTTTAACGGCACGTTAATAATGAACAGTTAACGAGGCGTTAAACGGTTATAGATCTTACGAAAGGCTTCCTTCGAAACATAATACAATTCAATCCAATGCAATTGCATCCTGTACTACAAGGAGGTTAGCAATTTTCCGCTCTTTTGTGTAACAATTTACATCTTCTTATGAACATTCTGTTTCGGATTATTTATGAGTTTTCTGTTTCGGATTATCGAATCGTTTTCTATGTTCATTGCATTGCTTTTCGTGTTGATCTATGTAGCTTAGCTTCTCAAATCTTTCGAACATTAAGGTATTCCTTGGATCTTTAAATATTTATTTTTAGATCATATTTATATGATCATATTTCTTTTAATATCTTCCTTCGTTTTGTCTCTCATTTTTCAAACAAATTTGAATTAATTTGTGTTCAAAATTTTCCACAGATGTACATAACTTGAAAGAGTATCATTTCTTGTGTGTTATAAAATTATTTTAAGAGTATATATAAAATTTAAGTAAATTTAATTTAGTCATAAATAAAAAAAATCAAAGTAATTAAAATGATAGAAAAACGCATTTCTTTATAGAAAAATTTTTACTTCTCACAGAATTCTCATAAAATACTAGTCAAGGGTTTATACATAGATACTTCATGCATGGATTATCGTTGTTTACGAGCAAGCAATGCCGTGTTGCTGCTGTACATTTGCCCCGATTAGAGAATTGCTACCGCAAAGAAACTACTGGAGAAACCGACGCATAATACATCGTCACGAAAGGAGCGTTCACAATGCGCGTCGGATATCACCACGGGGGGTGTCTACACTTGTGACGCTCGACATTCAGACGGTCTCATTCATTCGCGGTCGCATTTTACACGGCGAATCGTATAAAGCCTATCGCCTAATTACACCATAATACTATGACTGTGGGAGACACGCGAAGAGACAGACTGACAGAACGAGAGAGAGAGAGAGAGAGAGAGAGAGGGAGAGAGAGAGGAAAAAGACACCATAACAATATGTGGGAGCAAGAAAGATGAAGAGAGATATATACTATATATAGAGATTTGACGCGCTATTGAATCGCACTCGTCTCCAGTATAGCGAGCTCGTTGCAGGAGAGGGTTGAGTACTATGCTTTAAGCCGTATTATGTGCTACGTGCACATGAAATCTGCATTTGATAATGTGTTAATCAGCAGGATGAATCAACGGAATTCGCGCGCGCGCGCGTGATTATCGCTACAAGCGATTAATGTTCAGACAATGTTCAATTAGTCGAGCGTATTCGTATCTAAATATGTAAGTAAATATGTCGAAGTAAAATATTTTTAATACTCACTATCTCGTTCTCTCTTTCTCTCTCTCTCTCTCAATCGTGTCTCAAATAAAAAAAATCCGACGCGATCAAAACGTTGGGCTTTATTGTATTTACGATTTCTGATACGTAATATTTTTCCGTATATTTTTATATTACAAAGACAATAAACAATTTAATTATATATATATTCAATTGTCATATGAATATTATTTTCTCCGAGGAAAAACAAAAACTAAAAATTTTCATATAATTTTGCTGAAATTGAATTTACATAACCGTTTGTCAACGAACAAGTTAAGTAAAAATTACATAAGATTTCCTACGACGCAAAGTAAATATTGAAAATGTTTACCGATAGTTACGCGATCGATTCTCTCTGAAGTTAAGCCAAATAAGAAGCGAAAACACGCACCTCTTTGAAGAATAAATAAATTAGAATCGAATCGATTTCCGTAACATTGAAAGTTTTCGAATTCAATAGTTCATTGAAAAATTAGGATTCATCTCTTCATCTCCATCGTTATACAAGTTAATGATGTAACTAAACTACAGATGTAAAATAGAAAAGCTTCAATTCTAAACAAGGGATTCTCTTCTTCCTTTTTAATTGCCTTAAAATTAAAACGAACCAATGATAAAGAATAATAAAAATGTAATAATTATAAAAATAATTAACAATTTCGAAGACTATAAATTAAAAATATCGCGATACAGAGAGAGATTTTAGTCGATCTTTTCTACCTATTCTATCTTTTTCCACTTGCGCGCTTTTTAATCAAAATCAACATAATATATCTGATTATGACGATTACATACCAAGATCTGCCGACGGCCGACGGTTTCCGTCCTCCCTTCGACGTCCTCGTTCCGCGAAAGCACCACTGCGAATCCTTTGGCTGGTCTCGTTTTTCGTCGCACCCCGCATATACTAAGCACAGCCTTCCGGGCGCGAACCGCGAGTTGTGGTTACGTCACTCTCGCGCCGGATCGAACACTTCGATTCGACTCGCGGGGATCGATTTATCCGTTGAAATCGGTTCGCTCGCGGCAAAACACCCCTCTCACTTTCGCGGCTAGTCGCGCGCGTTAATAACCTCTCGAATTTATCTTGGATTTGCCGGTCCAGTCAGTGTCTCGAGCGCGACCAATTTCGCGTTCGACTTATGTGCGAAAGCGGTGCGAGGAAAAGAACGATGATTATAACCAACCGCGCTTGTGCCGATCCGCGCGAGTGCGGCACACGTGCTGCTCTGCAGCGTGTGATTCCTCTCCTCTCTCGCTTTCGTGAAATCCCCGTCGGATCGGGGCGGGGAGGGTGGTCGCGACGCGAAAAGCCTTCTACGCGAGGACGCCTAACCCTAAGAGGGAGAGAGCGAGGAAGAGAGATATATATATATATACACGTAGAAACGGATGCGAAGAGAGAGAGAGAAAGAGAGAGAGAGAGAGATACAGAGGGAGTGCGAGATGCGTATATCGGATGAAAGAGAGAAGAGAGGAGAGAGATAGAGAGAACGGAAACTCTCTCCGGCCGTGGAAATATTATTAGGTAAAAGCGCACGCACGGACTGGCACGCACCGACTCGCGGACTCTCGTTGGGTCGCGCTGCCGCGGCCTCGTGTTGGTACGTTCGACTTGACGCTTGGACCAATGGCGGCGAGCGCAGCTTCCCTTTCTACGTGCGCGCCGCGACAGACGGTGGGGATCCCGGCTCCGCTTCGTGACATCATCGATTCTGAATGGTGGAGATGCTCAACCGTGCGGAAGGTATATCGCGGAGGGTGCGTGCTGTGCGTGCTCTGCGCACGCGCGGCAACGTGCGCGCAACTGCACCGCACGAAAAAGGGATGCGCGCGGTAACGCGCGACGCGTCAGATGGAGATGAACCGCTACTACGCGAGGATGATGCCCGTCTGTCAGTTTCTCCTTTTATCTCCCTTTCGGTATTTCTTAATTATCTCTTGTTCCTATCTTCCTATGTCTCCCGATTAATTGCGACATCGATTGATTAAAATCTTGAGAATTATACTGGTCTAAATGTATAATCAGGGCGAAAGATGAAAACGGATGATTTTTTTTCTTGGGATTTATAAAACTCAATATAAAAATTTAAACGGAACATTTTTATTCGTGCAATGTAATAATAAGGATTTAAGCGTATAATATATATTTAGCATGCAATGCTCGAGAAATAATAGACTTATATAATTTGATTAAAATTGAAAGAATATTGACAAATAATTTTACATTCAAACGATGATATGTTTTGAATGAAATAATTTTACTTACATCACACATATTTGTCTTTTCTACTTATGAATGTATGATTACTTTTGTGTGTGAACGCAGATAAGACTATATATTATCTTTACGCATATTTGAACCAACCTTGGCAATTTGGATAAAAATAACGGCAGCCAAATTTAAACAAGATACTTTCTCTAAAATAATAAGTTGCTTAATTCCATATTGACGACGTATATAAATTCCTCGCGCGTATATAAATTCCGCGCGCACGTATGACGTTTTTAAAAATAAATTTTCTTGAATATAAGCTCTTTGCATCATTCGAAAAAAATCATACGTTTTATATTGTTTTTAGTTTTTATGTATGTTTTATTATATCCATATTACATCAGTATGTAATAGTTCAGTTTCTAAGATCCTACGGTATATTCGTTCGTTATTGGAATTTTCTTTTCAATACTGTTTTTTTTTTTTTTTGTTCTTGATCTTAAATTTACTGAATTTTGCGAAATAAAAATACCGACAAATTGATAATTATTGAAAATTATTGTATTTTCATTGCGCGTTATTTTTCTTGATTCTTTTAATTATCAATCTTTTTGTTTTTATTACAAAACAAATTTCTACAAACTGTGCACAAAGAAAAAAAAACGAATTTTTCAGCGTTTTTATTATTTTTTTCTGATTTTTCTAGCATCTTAAATATTTGTCGAATTTTCAATAATTTTTACGAGACCGAGACGGAGAAACAAGAGAAACGAATGTTTGCGCCGTCGGAATTTCGCATCGCTCCTCTTCCAGGGGCGCGTCTCGCGCGAAGGGATATTAAAATATAATTGGCGTTTGTGTCCCTTATGCGTGCAAAGCGGTATCTAGTCACGCGTGGACCAACCGACCGTGGGTGTTATGCACGCCAGAGTACGTCATACGCGCGCGCGGGGGGTGATTCACCCTCTCTCTGTACCTCGGCATAGTATGCCCCTACAATCTTTCTCGCAGGACGGTACAGAACGGGGGGATAGACGTGGATGCATCTACCCTTGTCGACGCGGTGCGTCAACGACGAGTCCGCAAGCTCGTTTCACACGGAACATATCTCGTGACGAGAAAACAAGAGACAGAAGCGATAAAAAGTAAGACACTAGTCGTTTATCTCGTAAAATGTAAGTCCAGATTTTAAAAGCGCTATTATATAACGCTATAATAATTCCAAAACAATACGAGATTCCAATGAATACGAAGATAATGCGATACGATGTATCAATCTTGGCAACATAAAAATCTGGACTTTTATTTGCTTTTGAATAAACGAAGCATGTACGAACAAAATGGAGCAAATAATGTTACATTGATTTATCCAACAGAATGTCCCGACAAATATAAACAAAAAATCAAAACATTGCAACATTGTCACGTTGCAGTTAAAATATAGGTTTCTATAATTAAAATGTAGTAAACGCTAAATAATTGTAAGAAGCACAGACCGCTCAAAACAGCAAATGTGACAAAGTTAAAGATAAATGCTTTTACATCTATCATTTGATATAAGAGAATTGTTTTTTTATTTAAAAATTAGATACAAGAAATTAAAATATATAAAATATAGAAATAAAAATTATTAATATTTGAGTTATCGATATATCGTTTACTTTATTTCGGCTTCTTTACTTATTTAGCATGACGTAAACATGTAATATTAAGTTAAAGAATCCAATTTAAACTAATAATTGTGATTTTATTCACTATACTAACAAAATAGAACTTTTATTGAAACTTAATTTCGGACTATATTCTTCTTATTATTATGTCTTATTTTTATATCTTATTGTGTCTCGAGTTTTAAAAAGACGGTGATTATAATTAAAAGTTTCGCAACGATCGATCATCGCACCATTCGACGAAATCGCTCGCAAAATGCGTTATTCTTTGAAAGAACGTTGATCTCGGTCTATTAGCATTCTTAATAAAGATAGTGGCTAAAATAATAGACTCATTTACGAGTTTTTGAATTTTGCGAGAAGAATACTACCAATTAAAAAGTTGCATAAGTTAAAACGAGATCACGGCTGTGTGTACGTCATCACGAATCCGATCAAACAAATACGAACGAATTGCGAAGGTCAATTGTGGTGCGATGTAAGAAAGTCAGAGAAGTTTGCTCAAGTTATCTTCGCATTTCACGAAAATTTGAAGTTAAGATAACGGCTGCGAAATAAAAACAAGTTTTAACAGATGCTTGGAAAATTTCAGCAGTTGAAGTACGTAAATTCTTTATAAATATCTGATTGAGATTAGTCTCTTTGTTAATTTTAAAAAAGAGACCTTGAAGAAAACAAATAAGCGCGAAATATAACATATTCAAAATGTGATGTTTGATGAAAGCACTTTGTACATTTTAAAGATACATAATGAGATATATAAATAAATAAATTTTATATAAAAACATAATAAAACATGATTTTGAAGTTAAAATATTATTTTGATTTTTCTTTTATTAACTTTCATCATTATATTAAACTTTTAAAACTTCTTTCAACTTTCATCCAATTTTAATCTTCTATAAAGTGACAAAAAATTAAACTGAATTTAAAATTAATTTAAGTTGGTGAAGCCTTTGATAAAATTTAATTAATAAATTGGATTCTTATAGCGAAATGTATCATGTATCATTGACAAATTGTGTATTTACATAATCTATTCATTGAATGTCATGCTTCGTTATATAATTACTGCTGATTCGTCATGTTTAATTTGTGTTTGTATAAATATGCACTTACGAAAATTGGACGATCTTCTGCACACTGTAAGACATTTCGGATGCGGATTTGCGCGCGCATTCGCGTTCATAGGTATCCCAGAATCCCGGAGAGAGTCGCCGCTGCAGGTCACGATGTGAACCCGGCTTTAGGAGATCCACGCGGTGGAAGTAACGCGTTTCGATTTTGCGTTAGCTCAGCTACGCGTGAATCCAGCCAAGGTCAAGTCGTTCCCCGTTTCCGAGCATCCCTCCGGCACTCGGGCAGAGCTCTTAAGATCGATTCCAACCAATTTTATACGTAGGGTGGCCCGCTACAAAAGCGCGATGACGTTAGGTGAGACACAATTATCCTCGTTTACACCTCCTGCTGTACCTGCTCCTCACTAGTCTTTATGATTAACTAAAACTCTTTAATGAATTGATTATGCAATGTATTTGCAAGCTTGGATATCATCAGAAAATATTGTTGATAAATAGTATCTCTATTAATTTGCTTATGTAAAAGTCATTTAATTTGAAAATGTAAAATACAAATTTACACACAAGTTCGAAAAACATTACATTGGTTTGCATCTTTGTATCTCAAATAAATTTTTGATATCTTTCCAAAGCTGTTCTACCTTTAAAATAAACGTTTATTTTTTAAACTTTTAAATGTAACAACTTTCTCATCTTTTATTTTTTTGTGTTTATAGTGATCCGAAAGTTACTGGACTCTTTATTAATTTTTATTATGTTTATTATATTTAAATTTTAACAATTTAAACTTTGCGATCTCTCCATTGATATCGATGTCATTCTTCCCAGTAAACACAAGACAGACGTACAACTATTTTCATACGAACTTGTTATCGACTTCTCGCTCATCTATCCGTTGATTCTTCATCGCCACTTGAGCAAACTCGAGAATAGTATGGCTCAATACGACGATGGAGCCGACAAACCAAAGAAACGAAAGAAGTTATTATTTGCCAACTCTCGTCTGTTTTCGAACGCACCGTCGCGATAACACTATTTGCAGTTTGAGTACATCTTTGAAAAATAAAGAATTGATCGATTTTTGAACAATTGCCATCATATATGAATATTGTCTATTTTGTCGCTGATACTTCCTCGGCGTGCTTCAAGAGAAAGTTTATCGTAAGTCAAAAAATTACAATTAATTTCTACAATTAATTTTTACAATTAATTCTTAATATAATTATTAAAAAATTCTGATAAAAATAAATTAGCAGTTATGAAATGTTATGAAATGTAAAATTAATAAACGTAAAATATATATTCTAGAGTACGAATGAAAATGAAATACGGAAAAAAATTGGTTTTTATCAATCCTTCATTCTAGCATATAACATTATCTCTTCTGGTAAAAATTATTTGCTGTATTAGTATCATTATACACACATATATGGTCCTCATATAAAATTTACCTATAATTACAGTTAGAATAATTTTTTATCCAATCATTATGCAACATTTTTTAACAATTTTAACAAGTAATAAAAATATCGTATAAGTATCATAAAAATATCGTACGAATAATAATGATATCTAAAATTGTTTAGAAAGCTCAGTGTTTTGTATAATTTTATAAAAGTATATATGGCAATGTAAAATTTAAAAATTGTCTAATTATTTAACTCTTTGTGATTTGCTAATAATTTTCTAAACGTAGCCTACCTAAAACATTTTTATGTTCTTGGACGAGCAGGTAGTCAAACAAGGTGAAGATAAGAGCAAGAAGACGAAAGACTCGGCGAAGGGAGTAGAGAAAGAGATCGACGGACGAACAACCGGAGAGGAAAAGAGAGCGAGAGAGTGGCGAAGCGGCGAGAAAGGGCCAGGTAGAGAGAAGGGCAAAACAAACAAATTAACGTCAGAGTCGCTTGTTTATTGTTGGGTGGGGACACGGTAACCACGCCTTTGTCAAGCACGCCCTCCGAGAGTGTTACCTCCGTTATCCCCCGTCATCCCCCGTTGTCCCCCCACCAGTATCAAACGCCCCTGGCTCGCTTGGTATCTCCCCACCTAACATCGAGACGAACCCTCTAGGCCGACGTTCGGGTGTGTACACGGTGGTGGAAGTGACGTCAGCAACCCCGATGCCGGGCATGCAACAGGCTGCTCTCGGCTGGTTACTGAAACAACCCCGAACGACCGCGCGCGACTTGCCCACTTGCCTTTAAATTTGCCCATTACACCTCAAAGAAGTCAACGATTTATCTATGCATTTTCTTGTACACAATGTGTACAAGGTCATCTCTTACAAATAAAATCCAGAGTATTTTATATTTTTATAGAGACTTTTCATTAATTATTAAAAATAATAACTTAGATAAACTAACGATAACTAAAGATAAACTTGAAAAACTTCATTTATCGATAAGTCATCTAACTGGTTCCTGAGGTCCCAGTGAGTCATAAATTTTAACCATCATTTCTTAGAAGTTTTTAATTAGTAAATAAACTAATCTTCATATTTTTTGAGATAGTTTTTCTTCTTTATGATCCACTACTGGCTTCTTTCAGAGCTACAAAACGTTTAAGATGTGTTTGCGATCGATGAATCGACAATGATAACTTCTAAGAGAATACATTGGCTATCTAAGTCATGATAAAGGGGAATGGAGAACTCAGTCAAGATGCTCGCGTAAACGGATATGATAAGAGAGCGATAGAAGAGGAGGACAAAAGGGGGAAGGATGGCTGTCTAGCGGGTCCGAGCGAGTCTGGCGAGTCAGTCGGCGAGAGGGCCGCAGCCGCGCGGATTGTAAATTATACCGGGCAGATAGAGAGAAATTCATGCTCTGATGACGCAGCGTTAACCACTCTTCGGTCATGCGATGATCAAAGGTAACAGTAATGGCCCGTGAGAGGATATCCGCCTGTATTTCGCCTAATATACTGCTCGCTAAATGCTGACGCGATTTCGCTAGCCGGACGGAGAGGGAGCGACGAGAGGCGAATGAGGAAGGGGAGATGAGACGTGCGAAGGGCGATAAACGCACCATGAGAGCGAGACAGAGAAGGAGAGAGAGGAGGACACGAAGAGAAACGCAGAATGCCATAAATTGTCGAGGCAACGTGTGCACCTAATCTGAACACAGTCCGTGTCGACGGACGGTCAAGCGAGAGATCGCGCTTACGTGTGTAGCTTTCAAAAATTTCACACATTACCGATCTCCTCCCGCTTCGCTCCACCCCCCGGCTCGATCCATCATTTCGGCAGTTTACCAGGAGTCGCGCGAAAATTATCCCGATAACGCTCTCGCCCATGGCTCGTTTGTCTCTGGAGTTTGTCACGCGCCGACTCTCTTACATCGCGATCGAATCTTTCACATTTTCTCTCGTAAATCGTATTGAAAAAAAGTTAAAATTATTATTAACAGTTTTTAACGAAAAAAATTCAAAAATTATTATCACTGAATAGAGGATGCTTTTTAATGAGAAATATTTATTTTTTCAAAACAAGTAATTCTACATGTATATATTTCAAAATAAAATCTTGAACGTTTTTTTAATTGTATTTGAATTATGTATTCCCGATCTATCCATGTGAAACTTATCCATAATATATATATGTGTGTAACGATCTTTTTTGTAAAATTCTATATAAATTTCGTGCGACCCCCAACATTCGTTTTCAAAAATCTTACATAGTCAAACATACACGTATGCATATTTATCTGAGGGTTGTCGAAAAACCGTAATAAAGCTCGAGAACGCGTATATTCCGGGGGCGATCGAATAATGGGACCTCCCTGTACACGGTAGTATCGGTATAATAGTGTTTCTCACCCCTCCGACACAATGGGTCGGCCAGGTCAAGTGTGCGCACACTAATCATGTTCCTGGTCAGAGAACCGGAGATCCGAAAATGTACTGACGAAATGCGAACTATGCACGAATCACAATGCCCGGCTCGCACTCTCGGCCAGATGCCACGGGGCATTCTGCGTGATGCTGCCCTACGGCCGGTATGCGAGGGCCCTGGATGTTGGAAC
This sequence comes from Formica exsecta, assembly GCF_003651465.1. NCBI lineage: Eukaryota > Metazoa > Arthropoda > Insecta > Hymenoptera > Formicidae > Formica > Formica exsecta. Next base: position 156,551 of record NW_021852284.1, read on the forward strand.
GCGCGCGTTTTCCCGGACCGCGTATCGATCATCCGCGGTATATACGCGCCGATGTCGGATACTATTAGCTCGTGTAGTTGATTTTACGCCATTCTTTGGCAAGTTAATGGAAATTTCGCTACGTTGTATTTTTGGGACGATACAGCGCTCTTGGAGTAAAATAAAAGAGTTAATTCTTTTCATTTATAATATTTTATTTTATTAAGGATATTTTTTTATAATTTTTTAAAATTTGAATTTGAAACTATAGAAACGATAGAAAAGAGATTATATGGTATCGTGTGTATCTGATTTCGATTTTAAATGTTATTATTCAAAGCGATATAGTCATTCAATTCATTTAAAATTTTGCGAAAAAAAAACAAGGGCAGTTCATAATGGAAAAATAAGTAAAAAATGTATGAAAAAAAATATATGATTGTAACTGTGAAATTTTCGTAATTATGTAAACGTATTACTTTTTAGAAAATTATAAAGATTAGTGCACATTATCAATTAGTGATAAAATTGTTACATAATAGAGAATTGCTTAGAGAATAATCTTGTCGTCTTATTTCTTGAAGAAAATAATAAAAAATTAAAATTATACTCTCCCTATTTCTTAAAAATTACATCTCATCCATTTAAATTTGTAAAAAATGCATATTAATAATAAGCTATAAAAATTCATATTTCATGATTTATTAAATCCTGTATTATTGTTAGAATATAGTAAACAAAAAATAAATATATTTTTTACATTTTTCACATCTTTACCGCAACATTCTTAACACGACCGAGATTGCATTCCATTATTCGTTCTATTGCGTGCAAGAGACTTGCGATGGCATACAGGAGAGGGGCGGGCTATTGTGAGAAGACGACGCGGGTAGCCAAAAAGCCAAAGTATGTATCTGCCACCTGTCTCGCGAGAGCGAGATTGTGTGAGGAGAGCGTTATTCGCTCGCTTTCGAGAAATCTAAGAAACTGTGTCCAAAGTTTTCCCACATAAAGCTGAAGAGGGATCGCGCGAGAACGAGGGGGCGGATGTGTCGCGCGAGAAATCACAATGAAGACTTTCGGCCACTGTTGTGGGATTCGTGTCGAGAATGACAAAAGATCCGAGTCGCGACGCAGAAGAGTGAAAAGGACGAACTGTTATCCGGGGGTTCGATGGAGGAAAAGAGGGAGGGAGGGAGAGAGAAAGAGTAGAGAACGCGTGGGATAAGGGAGGATTAAAATCGAGTACCCCTCTTCTCGAGGGGTATTAATCCGTCCCTTATTACAGATACGATAGTTCGTTTTTTTTTTTTGTACTGCCTTGCGCTGCATAGATGACCCTCGAACTCTTGCGGATAATATAATAGGGATTAAATATGCATACAAATACACACGTATTCGTCCAGTACATATACATGTACACTTTATGATAATTTACGAATTGTATGTATAAAGAAATATATATTTGTGTTATTTGTATATAACGTTTTTCTTCTTTAAAAATTGCATGTATATAGACTATTGAGAATACGTATATTTCAAAGCTTAAATAATAAATAAATTAAATATAAAGTAAAGACGAGTTCTGAGACTCATAGCTTCAAACATTCAGCTCCACACCATGAAACACGCGGAGCAGGGGGAAAAAGACGAGCCGGGAGTTTGAGGGGGTGTCTTTGAATGGGTAAGTTCCGGGATTTAAAATCCCGGTCTCCACTCGAAATCGCGTTACCGAACGTGTGTCTCCGCACCCTTCGCAGCGTGCGAAGGGATTAAGAGTACTACCTACGTAAAGTTCTCTGCCTATTTCCACGATACTCACACCACGGGGTATTCTTGGGTAACCGCAGATGCAACGTGTCAAAGTCCCGCTCTCGAGTCTCAAGTCTGTAAACGTAAGCGTGTTAATACGTCGTCCTCATCGTCGTCGCCGTCGTCGTCGTCATCATTCTCGCGAAAGGGATAACCGACGAGTGAATGGCAAATGCGCGCGTGGCAACGTAATGCGAAATGAAGGGCCGCAAACGAACCAACGTGTCGTCCTCCGTCCTTAATGCCAGAAAGAAGAAAAGAAAAGAGGAAACCGCTAATTTAATTTCAAAGTGGGCGCGCCCGCAACACGCACGAGGAAACGGGAAATGTAATTAGAGAGTACTAACTACTCGAGCTCTTGCACGATATAATTAGCTCCGTCGGCTCGCTTTCTACGACGAAAGGCGAGAAGGAGAGTTTCAGGATTTATGTATCGGATCTTTATACCTTCGCCACGTTTGATACAGTTTATTCGAGCGGCGAATAAAGTGTATCGGCAAGAATAACAAAGATTTAAAACGCATCTACTCTTATCTAAGCGAGTAACATGAATATTGTAGAGAATATCTCAGGCTAAATTCATATTTCCTTTTCTTTACAGAATTTTATAGTATATAATCTTTATTGATTAATACTAATTATTTTGATCTAATTATCTTTAGTCTCTTAATATTATTATTATCTCTTTTTCTGATATTTTCGCAATTAAATTTTTTAATATTTTGATATGAACTAAAAAATTATTAATTTTAAACTTAACTTGTCTATGTCTATTTATTTTTATTTAACTGCTTTACATTCTAATGTTTTATTCATGATTCTTAGATATTTCAAAATATATTTAAACAAATATCTTATCCATTAGCTATCTACATAACTATCTGTCTAATTATATTCTAAAAATTTGTAAGCATGTATTTAGCAAAATATGTATCTGAAACATGACATACCACCATAAGCGTTGCAAGCCTTCCCTTCACGGTGGTCCATTTCCCATCGTTCATCGTCTGTCGCCTGCTTGGAAAATATCGTAACTTCGTATAAAATATCTTGTATAGATCGCTCTGGCACATGACCGGTCGACGATGGGTCATCCAATACTCTACTCTATGGCGAACTTTTTTGTGCTCCGGGATGCCTACATGGCTCCCTCCACGAGATCCGTTCATCGTTCGTCTCGTCGTAAGCAGCGAAGACTCTTTATGGGTTCCCGGCGTAATATTACGCTTCTGGGTGGCTTGCCCTTTCGATGACAAATTCCTTGTTTTTGAAACGTTGCTCTCACATTTTCCTGTTACACTCTGTTTGATAATCGTAAATATCATTGAAAGAGTTAATTTAAAGTTCATAAAAGGCGGCGAGATAGTGCACAATTGCAACGCTAAATAAGGATTATACTACATAATTTGCAAATAGAAATACTAGCTTAATATTCGAGAATTTAATTTGTCAGCTTTTTTTAAATTCTTACTGCTTACTGTAATTTTCTTCACACTAATCTTAAAATTTTTTTATACTTGTTTAATCTCTGTCATGATCTATTAAATTATAGATTTCTTTGAAATCAAAAGACACATGTATTTTTAACATGTGTTTTCATAGTAGTTTAAAATATTTATAATGTTAATGCTAAAATAATTAAATTCTATAAATTAATAATTCTTCTAGAAAGATACATGATTGATAATTTATTTCTGACAGAAGTGCCAAAAGATCTGCTATTAAAATTAGAAGTAATAATAAGTCAACCTGTATATTTATATGATGACATTTCGGACACTTATCAAATTATTCTTTGTCAAAACTGCAGGTACGATTCGTTTCTTATTTTTTAATTATACTTTTGATATCGAAAACTACTTATAATTTAGGAAAAGATTTAAATGTGGAAAATAACAAAAGTATGATAATTAAATGTATAAACTTTATGTTTTTTAAACATTAAATATATTCGCGACAGATCGTATTACGAGAGTAACTTTTTATAGGTATGACAGAATCGTGCCAGAGCAAAGAACGTGTCGACGCAAATAAGTGATATGAAGTATGCACGATCACTAACTATAACCGATTGAATTCGTGACTCGACAGACATTAATGAAATCGAACACCGTGACATTCTCTTGCGCGGTGAATTGCGTATGTATTAACAAACACGCATAAAAATAGCCTCAAGTATCGCATAAGATATATTGCGCGGATAGAATATATCTCCAATTCTCCTCACCTATTATTCTCAAGGATCATTAGACAACTTAAATCGAGAGATCTCTCCCTCTTGAAAAATATATTAATTGCATAGATCTTTTGCGCCGTCTTTCATCTACAAGTTTTTTTATACAAAGCCGGTTTTTCCTTGGCAAAAATATCTTCGAAATTTATTATCTCTCCCATCATTTTTTAATATCTGTTTCAAATAAGCTTAAAATAAATTATAAGGACTAAACCAATTCCAAATTTAATACAGAATAAGATATTGCTTCCTCTTTTATTGTCAAGCCTTGATTCATGCGTGTGATATATGATAGATTTTCCAATCGCTGTAAAATTATTAATCCGTTGTTATTAAAACAAATTTATCTCAATTTAATTTCTAGTATCAATTTTTCACAGTTCTATTTGTAATATCAATCAATAGCTTCTGATATCACCGATAGTTTTAATCTGTATTTAAAGAAGAACAACATATAACGACGTTTAGTATATATAACTGTTTTTACAAGAATATAATTTCTCTTAGAAAAGGATTTCTGCGCTATTGTCTAGCAATGACTCGATCGTGCGAATTGTTTTCCAAATAAGTCATCATCGATCCGGTTCGTCACTGTAAGTAGCATTGGTCTCGCTCTCGAGAATTCCCGCCGATAACAATGAAGAAAAATAGTCATCGCGGTCGCGCGTAACACGCGCCGCACGGCATCCGCATAATCGCGACAAACACGTCCGGCAGTTAGGCCAGTTCGACTCACGAGCATAACGTGTACAGAAATAGACAGCGGCCCGCGACGAATCGTACAAAGCTTGACATCTCCATCGTCGAGGCGCGATGAAAACGAGAAACGGGCCCCGCTGGAGTCACGCCCAACGCGATCCATTGTCTGTCAGGCATGTCGTTCCGCCCGAGATTTATCGTTCGGGGTCCTCTCTCTTGTCATTATCCACGCTCGATTCGCGACGATTATCGAGCTCGTCGCACCGATCTGCGTCCATCCCTCCCACGGAATTTGTTTTTGCCACAGTTCATGCCGTCTGAGCGAAATGTTCGTGGGTTGCACACACAAACGTACACATCATCGAGTTAATATATAAAAATCAAATTGAACTCGTTTTTCATTTTTCTAAGATTATCGTATAATCAAAGAAAAATTATTTTGATATTTAATTATTTACTGTTTTGCAAAAAAGCCCCTTTGAAATGTTTAGAAAAATGAGAGGGAGCAATATGTAAATAGCATTATATTTTACGGTAAAATAGAATGAAAAGTCACGCAATTTTTTCGTTAATTTTGCCTCCACATTAAACAAAAATAAAATTGATTGCGTGACGCGACATTTCTTTCGTTATCGCGTCTCCGAGTGGATAACAGGATACAGGATATAGAAAACAGACGACAGTAACGACATATTTGCATCTGTGATATCATTCATCGAGCGAGCGAGATTTATCGTCCGAATAAGAGCGTCTCGTTATTCCGTACGCCGAATTCGCCGAGCGATTTTCCCACCCGGATCGTACCCGTCGTCAATTTTGTTTTCGACGCAGCGCCCGTTAGCGCCGTTTCAGTCGCGGCGATTCGCAAACGGCTGCTCCGGCGTGGACGTCCGTCGTAAACCCTGCTGTTATTAGCATGTCGAACGATGTTGCGAGCAACGAGAATGTCGATCCGGCAGGCGTACGCGCCATTAATCCGCACACCAAATTACAAGCCACGCTGATGTTCAATGGCCTGAGCGCGATTCCCGCGTTGCGTTACTTTTCGCGCGCGTACGTTAAATTTCGCATCGAGAACATATTTCTGAAGAATCTGGGTGAGAAGAGCCCATTTCTCTCATCCGAGAAATGGTATGAGAATCAACCTTGCTTTTTGTGATCAGTTTCATCAAATGTTGAAGATCCAAGAACATGAAAAAATTTCTTCCGCAACATTTATGTATGAGCTATTTAGCAGAAGAATATATAAGTTAATTTTTTTCCTTATTTTGAAAAATCACAGAAGTTTGTGAAAGTACTTAATACGTAAAATCTAGCTGCTTTATTTTATTGAATACTTTTATATCTACGTTTATAAAACAAGAAATAGTAAAAAAATTTCTAAATCCAAAATTTCGTATAACGTCAAAATGATTAAATATAATACGCTCTTTGAAATATACAATATTTATAACTCATAACACTGTTTTATATATAACTCGAGAAATTTAAAGTTTAAATTACTGAATAAGATCACCTAAATCTTCGATATAGTTTCACCTCTTGGTTCTTTAACATAGTATAAACCTATGAACTCTTCAACATTAACAAAATTGATCATATTGAGAATATCAAGGGTTACATGCAATAATCAATACATACCCTATCAAAAATGTTACATTCTAAAAAATATGCTATACAAATTACGAATTTCGAGAACACGTGTCCAGCTGCGTATTTCGGAGCGGCCGAGAAAGATATCAAAAGAGCGGCTTTTCGCATGCTATTAATCGGAGAGGGCAGGATTGCGTTATGCAATGACACTTACGCATCCACATTTACGTACACATGTGTACGTAAATATCACATAGGCACACATCCGTTATCCGTATTAGTGTGCAGGCGAACGAAAAGCGAGCTCGACGGAGTGAGAGAGAATGAGACGAAAGGATCCGAGGGATGCAGGAAACGGAATGAGGTACGAGGGAGAAAGTTGCGCGCGGGGGTAGTTCGCGTGGGTGGCGGTGGCGGTGGCGGCGGCGGCGGCGGCGGCGGTGGCGGTGGTGGCGGCGGCGGTGGCGGCAGTGGCGAGGTAGTCATGACGACCGCAGCGACCAATCATCCGGAAGTAACGCAGCGCGAGATAACTCTGCATCCAATCAGGTTTAAAGCGGGGACAGGGTTGGCCATCCCCCGCAGAAAATCACCCCCGTAGCGAAATTTCCACCGTACGAGGGTAGATATACAAGACGACAGACGGCTTTCTCCCTCTCTCTCTCTCTATCTCTCTCTCTCTCTCTCTCTCTCTTTCTCTATCGCTATCGTACTCTGCTCTCGAAGTCGGGATGACGGCGGGACGATGGCGGTTGTTATCCCTCCTACCACTTTTTTTTTCGTCTTTTAATTCATAACCTTCGACCGCCAGTGATAACCTGCAGGTCGCTGATAAGGGAGCCGCAATGTCTAGGGATGAGAATATCTGAGGCGGAGGGATGCGGCAGCAGCGGAGGCTGATGAGCTCGAAGATCGAGTTTTATATAGACGGAGGAAAAAGAGTTTTTGGCACGGATATCTAATCTTTAGGATCTATTCCTCGTGACCGTTTTTCTACGCCGTGTTTTCTTTCATGTATCGCTCTTCGCAGAGATGAAAATTTTGACGTAGCAAAAATATATAGCGTTTTTAAATATTTATTAGATACCCAAGATCTTGCAACTAATTGATTTTTAAATACATATTACGTTTCCGTTTTTTTTTTTTTTTTATTCTCGTTCATTCGAAAATTGTTTTATATAAAAAATATCTTTTATAATAATATGAATGTAAAGATAATAATGTAAATAAGTATCAGTATTCGTCTAAGGAAGAAAATCCAGAAAAATAATAAATATGATATAATATGAAAGCGCATTTTAAATACACATGTGTGATGTTTTTATTAATTTTCTGAGATACTCTGTGTTAAACAAATTTAATCATCATTTTGATGTGTTACATATTCGATTTGCACAACAATTGTTTTAAACATAATATGTATCTATATTATATATGTAGCAGCACAAATATTAAAAATAACAGTTACTGTTTCTATCTGTTGCAAAATCAAATCTATCAATTATTGGTCAAACTTGAATTTATTTTTTCATTATAATTTATAGTTTGCATTATTTTTCGTCAGCATAAAAGACATTTTTCATGATACGTTCGATAAACGCACGTGCAACACGGTTCGCGTAGCTATTCTCTCAAGGTACTTCGTAGAAGTAAAAAAAAAAATACACATAGCTTACACGTAAACGTGCCGTCTTATATATATCGAAAATGCGTTTATGGTCTGGTAGCGGACCGATAAGAAGCCCCATAAAACGAACGGCGTCCCATAAGTGTTCGCGGCGTAACTTTGGGGTCGTCCGGGCTGTATCTCGCATTTGTCACGTTTATCGACTTTGCGCCGTGTACTCCGCACGGTTTCACCGTGACACAGTTCGACGCACGAATGAATCCTACCGCTTTCCACCACGTTTCTGGTCCGGAAGGACGACACTTTTGAAGTGAAAACTTTTTAACCCGCATCCATTTCCAGAATAACCGTTACGCGGCGATGTTACGAATCTCTTACACCATCTTAGAGTCAATAAGAAGAGCAACATAATTATTTTCTCGAAAATCTCTAAGAAATAAAATTATAAGTATTAAGGTTCGGAAAAAGACTGCATCTTCGGAGATAAGGCGATTTTGAATGAACTAACAAATAAATATTTATTTTGCATGTGTAGGAAATAGAATCAAATAACCTTTTCGAAGAGAATCTCTGCCCTTTATTGTTATTTGTGGCCCTTAAAGTTTATTGGTGCAAAATTATTCGCGGAAATACAGTGAAGATACGACTTTTTTGAAAAGATCCATTCAAATCTTTATTTTACTATTGTTATCTATTTATATCATATTTTGATATAATCCTCCGAATCTTAAATGGACATTTAAGAATATCTGCTAGATGACTTTGTTATGTTGCACTGCTGCTCTTGCGGAAAATTCTCTTCAAACAGCTCTTGCTGGCAAATCTCGCGCGAGATCGAATTGCTAATTCGCTTCGCGTCTTTTTGATTACGATACAAACTCAGGGAAGCGGAAGGAAATAAAGGAAGAAAAAAATTTTTTCTCATCACTCTCTTTCTCTCTCTCTCTCTCTCTCTTTCTCCCTTCGCACTCACATAGCGTGCCTACCTCTGCGCGGTGAAAGATGGATGGATGAATTCCATCGTTATCGAGTCGCACCCCCGTTTGTGAAACGGGGCAGACCTCACCCCGCCCGCAAAATCTCTCGGCCGAACGTGCATATTTCCATTTGACACGCCTCGCCGGGCGCCTGATTTTATTAAAAACCTCCGTAACCCGATTCCGCGCGCTTCCACAGGGAATAAAATGTTTCTTCCATACTCACAACTCTCTCTCGATTTCCGCAAGATGAGCGCGATCAGTTTCGACGCTCCAGAGAAATACACTGAGTCGCGATGATGATTTTTCTTGGCGTCTAAAATCAATAAGTCTTTTTACTTACTTTACACTATGTGTTAAGTGAAAAATATGTATAATTAAAGAGAATATTAATTTTTAAAAATTTACAAATATTTCCGGACAAATTGTTGTGTCTGATCTTACAATTTTAATAATGAATATATCTGAAATGCATGGATTTTCAAAAATAATTATTTAAATAGTTTTTAAATAAAATAATAATAAAAAAACATTATATATATATATATATATATATTATATTTTTTTTCGTGTGAAAATAATAAATACAAATATATAAGAAATATTTATTGCGATAACTAGCGTTTTTAATTGTGATAATATTTTTAAACGTTTTAAAAGAAATATCAAAAATTCTTATTTAAAGTAATATTTAAGACTTTTAAATTGGCATTAATTATTACAAATTTTTTGCTAATACGCATTACATGCAAAATATCAGATTTATACATATATATATTTAAATTCATTAAATAAGAATAATATATTTTTTGCAGTTTAGAAGACCTGTCCCTTAAATGGCTAAAATTGATAAAATCGAGAGGGAAGGGGGGAAGAATCTGAAGGATGAAAAGCAACCTAACTTTACTAAAACAATAAGAACTTTGCTAATCATATTAATTGGCGTACAGTTCGTTACTTACCGATACACTTGACCCCTCGTTTCGTAACTCAATTAGTTGTCTTAATATACGACTATTCTCTGGATGCCGAAAATCTGGAATATACAGCGAGAAGAAGAAGAGAGAGAAAAGACGAGAGACGAGTAAGACAGGCCGCGCGAAAGACGAAAGAGGAAGGGAGAAAGTCGGCATGGTAAACGAGGTCGAGTGTTGGCAGCGTATAATTTCGATGACAAGCAAAGGGGTGGTTATCTCTCGTTGCCTCTCACCCTCTTGCCACGGACTGCGAGTGGTGAGCCACCCCCGCGTGATTGTATTAATTCAAGCCGTCCCCTTCCGCCCCGACTTCCCATTTACACCTCGCTCTCCCTTCTGTTCTGCCTCTTCCTCGCATCTCGTCCTCTCTCCTCGTTCCCCTTCTCGCTGTCGTCGTCATCCCTCCTGAAGCACAACTTCCGGAGACAAACGAAGCGTGTCGGCGTCGCGTATAATGAAGCGCGCTCGTTCGTTTCCTCGGCAGTGCCGTTTTCTTGCCGCCCAACTTCGCGCAAAGAGATGCCAGTCAGTGCCTAAATCTAAATTTGTAGCTGACAATCCTGAAATCCATGAATCATAGATAATCGATAATAATAGCTCTAAGAAAATTAGAAAAGTTAAAAGACTAAGACAGAAGAGAATATTATCAATATTATTATTGTAAAAGCATGGACATAATATATTCATTTAGTCGTGCTTTAACATCAAATTAGTTACCATGTCACAAGAAAATTAATTGTTAAGTCTTATCAAGAATTCAGCTTTAAAGAAAGATCACATGATAAAAGATTATAAAAAGCAAACTTTTGTTTACTAAAAAATAGAACTTTCCTTATGTTATCGATATTTGTATGCGAAAATATATGAGGTTCGCTTGTCATTAAACACGGGAGAACTGGTATCGATACGATACTCTGGTATCTGACGGGGCGCGTGACGTCCATTGTCATCGGCGCAATATGCGTTATCTCGCCGGTGAGAGTGGATATCGTTCCGCGATGAAGGTCGGAAAGGGGAGGGAGGAAAGAGGAAAGGGAGTTACAGCAGAAAGATGATCGTTGGTGCGAAGTGTTCGAAAAGGCTCGGAGTGGATGATCGTCGCTCGTGGAAGATCGAAGTGGAAGCGGTAGGTAGGAAAGGGGTACCAAGCCGTTTAACGATATTTCACGGGGTTCTCGTCGCTCGTAAGGGTTTCCTACAGCGCACGGTATTACCGGAGGCAGTCTTGCAGACTCGAGATAAGGGAAGTCCCCGGTTCCCCGTTTCCGATAGCGAGAAACGGCGGCAGCTAAGGCGCTCGCACCTCCACCTTAGCCTCGCATACGAGAGAGGGTGGTAGATCCACGACGGAAGGAAAGCCGCGAGCAAACCCCTTCTGGTTGCTACGCAGAGTATCCCTTTTTCCCCCTCCCCCCTCTCTCATCATCCCTCTCCCCCTTTTGGCCGCCATGAACTCGGTTAATATCTGCTTATCCTGTCTTACCATCCGTCTCCTTCGACCGTTTCGCTTCCTACGCGGCTTCCTTCTGCTCGTCATGTTAGTTTCCTGCGAAGTCTCACAAACTTGCCGACGTCGACGTCGTCGCGGAATAATCTATGAACACGAATACGCTCATGTGTGCCTTCAAAGACACATGTACATGTAGTTGGCTCTATTTACACATATTCGTATAAATAATATACAAAATGCAATGATATCGTTTGGTTCCGTTTATAAATATTTAAAAAACTAAAAATAAATAAAATAGCTAAATTATATTAATCCACGCTGAAATTGTGCAAGAAAAAGAGTATTATATCTTGAGGTTCGTTTTTCTTTTTTTCTCTACTGTACAAAATCGCATTCTTAGTACATATTAATTTTTTTTCTGCTGTTAATTTGTAAAAATATCTTATTATGTAACAAAAACGAAAGTATATTATATTAATTGTAATTTTTTTCTTTAATTCCAAGATAGGTGAACTATTGGTTGAGATAAAACAGAGCATGAATTTTCAAGAGTATACTATTTAAGATATATCGAAAATATACTTTATTCTTATTTTTATAGTAAAATTTTTAATACTATCCCATATATAAAAATGCCGGCTTTCTCACTTCTGATAACAACAGGGTTTTAAAGTAACTATCTACTTTTGCAGAAAATATACTTTCCCCTCTAACAGAACGGAAAACTCGGAATGAGACGCTCAATAGCGACTCTCCCCCTCGGTTTAGCAATTAGCGGCTGTTTAAGTGCACGTGCGCTCGTGCGGTCGGTTAATCTCCGTATGCACGGGAATAGCTTTCTTTCGTTTTCCAATTAGAAAGAAAAAATCTCAGTGACAGTGTGTCTCTCGATTGGTCGATCGTTACTTATGAAAGAGACACGCACGTGTTCGTCCAATTTTGCTTCGATATTTCCACGTGTTTTCACGTGCTCTCGCGATTGCTTTTGCATATGTTCCAACAGGTGTAGCAGTTTATGCAAATATACGATGCAAAGTATCACTAAATAGAGTCTTAATCTCTATTTGCATTTATAAAACTAAATTCATAGCACAAATTTCATAGTTTTATATATCTTTATCTTATCTCGTTTATTATATGATTAAAAAAAGGAAAAAAAAATATATATATATATCTTAACATTATTAAATTATGTATGTGCATAATTTATAGTGTAAGATTAATCAATATACCCGCCTGCAATTTTTACATGTATCGTGAAATTATAAATCTCGACATAATTATATTTGCATAAATATTTGTCGATAATTTTGAGTTTTTTTTGCGACGAATTTCACAATTCGCACAATGTCGTAAGCGGTGCGGCGTCCTTGGCGACTCATCGATATAATTATTAAACGGGACGTTTTCTCGGGGACTGGCTGTCGAGCACGAGGGAAGCCGTCGACGGGTTCGGTAGAGACCCATACCACACCCGGTGTATCCTCCGGTAATGAACGCAGCCACCTTGAACTGGCAAACGGATGAGCGGCCAGGCGGAGGCAGTCTGTAAGGGCGAATCTGAGAGAGAAAGAGAGGGCGGCCCCCGAAGTGCGACAGAGGATATGGTAGGTTAAGATGTGGGGGGCAACGGGGACGCGACGGTAGCCACTAAAAGGGGGTTGTGTCCTCTCTATATGATGAAAGCACCCTTCCGTGTCCCGCTGTATAGAGGCTCTCTCTTCGCGCCGACGCCGCCGCCTCTGCTTTGGTTCCTTCTCCCATGGATAGAGAGAGAAAGAGAGAGGGTACCTATTTCTCTCTCTTTCCTTCTCTCTCTCTCTCTCTCTTTCTCTTGCCATTTGCGCAACGTCGTCCCCCTGGCCTTCGCATATACCTACACAATCGTGCATTCGCCGTGTCGATACGTGTCTACCAGTTTCCACGTGTGTCTCCCTCTTTATCATTGCGTCCCTCACGTGTGTGTATGTGTATGTGTGATAAGCCCAGTAGCAGCCATTGACGCCTCGGTGATCTGACGCGATTATACGTGGCGCGCTTCTCTCCTCTTTTGCCGTATATTCCCTCTTTTCTCTCTCCTTTTTTCCCGCTTTCCTCGCTTTTTGTCCTTCACGAGCTTCACGCCTTTTTCGCGGTTTTTCCAGTCGCCTCACCGTCGCCGCCGCCGCAGCTGCCGTGATTAGGCTGAATCGCGCGTAAACGATGGCGGCTTTACAACCGCGCCCGAAGACAAAAGTAAAAAAAAGAGAAAAACACTACGAGGCGCACACTGACGGTATTTTCATCAGGCTGCAGATTACGAACAGAGACTAGATTAAGATAACCCCTTTGTCGTTGTGACTTTAGTCTCTGAAAAAAATAAAAAGATTGTCATCTCATTATTCCTTTCACGTTCAAATAAATGTCCAAATAAATAAATAAAAAAATAATAAAAAATAAATATATATATACATATACATATATATGTGTATATATGCATATATGTATGTATCCATAGTCAAGGTTTCAGATGAGAAAGAAAGCATTTGTAAAAGCCACTTTATTTTTAAGTTCTTCAAATTCGTCTTAAACCATTCCCAAAAAACACTTGCTTGACATACTTATCTACTTGTAATGTTATAACTTGCTTTTACGTCAATTTAAACACCGTTCTAATTCATTATAAAATTACGTTTATAGATTTTTAATGTTATAAATTATAATTATACTTCTCGTGCGCATACCCATGTATCAAAAACTCCACGATTAAGGTGATATTAGTCACGACGGCGCAAATCGCCGCGATAAAAGCGATGGAAAACATGGAGACACCCAAAATCAGTCTCCATCTGAACTTTCCGAAATCCTCATAATGTACAAGAATGTATAAAGTGACCGGGATTAATGTGGCCAAAGTGGATATGCATATCGCGCCGACTAAGCCGGTAAACAGATCGAGCTTCGGAATCGCCGCTGCAAAAATGCCTACAAAAAATATAAGGGTTTCGCTGTATTTCAAAGAATTTCTATTCACAAGATATTAAAAATAGAGTTGTATTGGTTATCATAATTAGAGCGAATTGAAACAATAACGTAGCGAATATCGTTGATAGTATATTATATGATCAAAGTATCCAGAAATATGATCCGATCGAATAAGACTTGGACAAAACTGAGTATCTATATCAAATTCCGTGAAAGTGGATTCCTGAACTTTAGTAATATCTGGGTCCCGAGAAGCGGACCGTAATCGTGGACGGATTGATCGATTCCGCCAAGTTGGTCGCTCCAGCACAAAGGGAGATGCAATCCATCGCGGTCCATCGAATTTGGTCGAGTTTATCTTGAAGATATGAGAGAGAGAGAGAGAGAGAGAGCGGAAGGAAATATAAAGAGAAACTGTCATTTACACGTAACGAGCGTGATGCCAAAACGAATAATCAAGTCCCACAGAAATGGTGTTCCTTTCCAGGCACCACTTTCAATGGCTGGTATAGCGTAGCCGTACTTTAGAATCGTGATGGGCATGTAACACTGCAGCCCATATGTAAAATATATTGCCAACGCTTGCATTATCAATGCCGCGATCGTCGCTCTAAAAAAAGCCAATGGAATATAAAGTATAGATTAATAATAATAATAATAATAATAATAATACCACCTTATTTTAAATAATAAATGTATATATAGAAAATTAGAATAATTATAAATAAAAAATTATAGAACTACAATTGCACATCAAAAGATAACGTGGCGGCAAAGACATACTGTTTCTAAACCTAATGTAAATAAGAAGAATTTACAAAAACAGAAACTACAAAAAATATGCAATATAAATAAATGAATAAAATAAAATATTATAAAGACATTCTTTGATGGATTTATAGTTGTTTCCTATGCGGAAGATTTAATCGGATAATCTTTCTTTATAAGTTTCCAATTTTCGATATTAAATAGATTTTTCTATGCCGAGAAAAAAATATAGATTCCGTTAGAGCACAAAATCGAGTTAAATGACATTTTATACAAATAACTTAATGTATTAATCATATAAGGGATAATTTCTTCCGTATTCATTCACAAAATAATTGGTGTAATTAAAGAGATTATATTACCCATCAAGTTTCTCATGATTACGGATAAAATTGCCGAGTGCATCGGGTCCCCACTTTAAATAACCAATAGATCCAACGAAAATGTGTATCAAAACCAAAAATATCATGCCCCAATTTAATATTCCACATAATTTAACATAATTCCAGGGCTTTTTCATACTATGCTCTATCGCCAATATCTAAGAGACGCAAAGATCGTATTTATTATTCTCACAGATGCAATCATTAAGAACAAAACGGTACGAATAATTCTGAATAAATGCAAAGATAAAAATCTAATTTTAATTCCAAGAAATTAATTTTATTCTTAAAAATTAAAGACTTACCACGCCCGGTGAACACATACTAAAGAAAACCACGCCAATAAATTTTGGATATAAATTTATGTTCGGTCCGATCGTAGTCCATGCCTCGCCAATCCCGTCTTTCAATGCATAAACGATTCCAATACCTCCAGCGGCGAGAAGTAAGATGTTTCCCGCAATAGAAATCGGCGCGATGTCCGCCAGATTCTTCGCCATATTCATTATAAAAAGAAGTGGGAATAGCATAAGTGCATAGTAACTCTGTCCGATGACTTTTTCACTGTCTATGCATTCTTGGACTATACCGGAAATGAATACGACGTAAACCGAACCGATCCCGATGTAGCAAGCTAACATCGTTACATCGACGATGAGTCTGCAAATGAATAAAAATTGGCCGTTCTCTCTTTAAAAAGCCTTTGTCTTAAAAAGTTTTAATATGCTTATCATGTTATATAATTGTTCCTTTATGTGTACTCGATATATTCTAACAATTATATTAAAAAAAAATTTTAATAATTGCATCTGTGATTATGTTTTGATCATATTTTAATTCATTAAACGTAAGATATCAAATTAACATCGCGTAATATGCGTTTGTTATGCCGCAAGGAGTATCCGGAGTGAAATAACGCGATTATACTGAAATTACGAACGTTGCAGCGCGCGCGGAGAGCCACGGCTCTCGCGCACCCGTGGTTAAAGTGGCGACCACCACCTCTTCATATACCAAGACGGGTTTTCTCACACGGGTGCACATCAGATGGTGGATTCTAACGAGCAACTGAAGGGACCCGGTTATCAGCAATCCCATAAACGCCGTGCCAACAATCCCGATAAAGAGCCCGACGCAGGCGAATGCGTTCGGCATGGCGAACAGACCCGTTCCGGCCGCGCTTTTTACTAGGTTTGCCAAAGTATTAAAGTCTCTATAAGGAGAGAACACACACAAATAAGATATGCAATATTCTCATAACTTTATAATATATAACTAGTACCAAAATAGTATCGATAGATAAAATAAAGAGAGAATTAAGAAAATGTCCGATTAGCAAATTACATTAAGCGAGATTTTTTTCAAAAGAAATATTGATAAAAATTAGAACTAGACAAACGAATCGACGAGAATGGACATACGATACTGGTTTATAAGTGACGCGATTCAAGTGGGGATCATAAACTTCATTATTAGTGGATCCGCTAGGTTGTTCTTCAGCCTCTTGTTTATCCCTAAGTTAAAGAAAACTCGTGAGAAAATCAATTCAAGTATTTATAATACAATTACAATTAATGTCAATAAACATTTCTAATTTTTCAATTCATTTTTTTGAAACTTTTTCCCCATATGTATATATAATTGTATGAATTTGTGATAGTATATTTCTCTCTCTTTATCGCAACATGTAAGTACAATTTTTATCACAAGATATATATCTTGTATATATCAGATATATTTTTGTTCCCCTAAATTAAAAGAAATTTCTTTAAATTAAGATTCCTAACCAATACTGATATAATAGGTTAAAGATTTAAATTAAGTGGCATTACACACACAAATTCTTCAAATACGATTCAAATTAATAATAATCCAACAATTGCAATTTAAACTTTCTAAGATTTGCTTCGACTCATTATAATTCTACAAGTCAAATCAATATCCACGCTTACTTACATTTTCATCTGTCAACCTGCACGAAAACGTTAAAAAAAATGAAATCTCTCGCTTTCAACACGACTACGCTTGATTGCGTGTCAATGGTCACGATCGAATAGCGACGCAACCCAAGAAAAGAAAAAGAAAATCTCTTCTCCCTTTCGTCGCTCGATTTTGCGGGCACGTCGACTCCGTGACAGTCGTCGTTTCTCACGGCTGATTACGGCCGATTAGCCGACATTAGCATGGATTTCTCGCGTAACTAATTTTCACGGGAAAAGCTTGCGCGGGGGAAACGCGAGCGGAGAGATAGACGTAGCCGAGTATTGTGATCCTCTCGCTCGGCTGGACCGAGCTGACCGACTTAGAGCGCGCCCGAACGGGAGCTCAGTTACGCTGAGCTTTTTCCCGAGGGATTTAACGCCCCGCGGATCCTCACGGATTGGATAAAGGGGATCATGGACGACGTCCGTCGTTCGTGGGCTTTAACCGTGAATCTCGCGGTTAAGGCCAACGACAAACCGCTTTCTTTTCTTCGCCTCTGTATGAGACAAAACTCCTTATGTCAGCAGCATTCTGTGGCAAATCCTCTCCCGAAAATAGTTCTTTCCGATGATATCTTCAGGTCGATCTCGTCGTAGGGATGTATATAGAATGGCATTCGTTGGGCAAGATTGTTTTAAGAATACTTTAAATGTAAAATATACATGATTAATAAAATTTTGTTTTCGTAAATATATGCTTAAATTAAAATATTATTCTCATCTTAAATTTAGATATACATATATACTAATGTAAGGTTTCTCTATTTTTAAAAATGTGCACACTTGTATATTTCTCATAATAATATTGTACGTACATTTTTCCCAACGATATGTGTGTGTAATATTTGCCTTATTATAAATCTAATAATAAAGAAATAAAAACCTATGTCTTTTTACGTGTATAATTTAAATCTTACTAAAAGTAGATTACGTCGAAATCGTTCCAAGTTAAAAAAAAAAGAAAGCAAATCCTGAAGAGGTGAATAGATCTCCGACACACGTTGACGAGACGGGTACCGACTACTACTAGGGTACGGCAGAGAGACGCCAAAGGTAGAGAAACGTAAAAAGGGACGATAATATCGGGGACGTCCCGCGGTTCTCGACTGTGACTAAATCCGCGGTGCCCATGCAGTGTTTACACTCGAGATGATGCCTCCTAATGCTAATACGTCGCCTGGGCGCGACGCAGAGAGCGCGCCGTAGCCCCCGGGTCTCTCTCTCCCAATTTCTTAATGCTCAATCGCAATCCAATGAAAAGTGTATGAATAGCAAGCGATTATCAAGTCGAGCGGGCGCCCTCAATGTGTCCGTCGAGGCGTCCGCGGTAACCCTGCTGCGTTAACCGACGTCGAAGCCGAGCCAAATGGTACGAATCACCTCTTCTGTCTCCCTCATGGAACCTCCCTCCCTCCCTCCTTCCCTCCTTGCCATTTCTCGTCCCGGGTTCTTCTCCTTTTTTTTTTTCCCTCCGCATCGAACCGAAGACCGGTTGGCACGACGACCGCGTAAGCTCCCCGTAGAACAAATTTGGAAACGCGACGCAGCACGTGGCTGGATATCGCTGGGCGCAATCATTGTTATTAATCGAGTCAAAGGGCAACTACTGTGCTAATTAGCCGCAATAAACGGCGCCGAAGATTGCATGAAGCTAGGAGTGCGTAAATATTTTTTATTGATACTTTAAACATTTTTAAAAATATTTCTGCCTATATATGTATATATATATAATATAATATAAAACGAGAATTACATTATATATAATGATAAACGTGACAATGCAATATTTCCGAATAATAAAATTAATCAGTTCAAAATATTACAGTATGATGCTTTGTAGCTGCTACACATGAAACAAACTATGGAAATCGCATCGAACGATATCGCGTTATTTCGTTAATTATAATTGTTCGATTATAATTTCACATCGACGGGAGGAAGGCTGGAACGGTGCCGGGGGGCAACGGCAGATTCCTCCCTTGTAGGCCTATATATGTATATATATATATATAATATAAAACGAGAATTACATTATATATAATGATAAACGTGACAATGCAATATTTCCGAATAATAAAATTAATCAGTTCAAAATATTACAGTATGATGCTTTGTAGCTGCTACACATGAAACAAACTATGGAAATCGCATCGAACGATATCGCGTTATTTCGTTAATTATAATTGTTCGATTATAATTTCACATCGACGGGAGGAAGGCTGGAACGGTGCCGGGGGGCAACGGCAGATTCCTCCCTTGTAGTGATAATTAGCCGCCAATGGTTTTCCATGGAATATCGATAATCGTGCGTACCGCTAACGACTACGATTTCCAGAGGCAAAAGAGATACATATCGGCAGAGGAGGAGGCACAATTGGACAGATCTAACGTGTCTGACGCGCTTTTTCCGCATCGCCGACGATGCGCAAAAACCTTTTTGCCAACGTACGCCGAAAATACGCCGTTATTTATCGGGATATCGCTGCTCGATTTGCCGCTGCCGATACGGAACCGAAACGGCGAAGCGGAAGCGGAAGCGTTTCATGTGGCGGGGCAGCTCACGGGCTCGTTGCGCGTTCGAAAAATCATTCGAGGATCTTGCCGCTGACGTTTTTGCATTTTGTTCAGCCCCCGTAGGCTTTTGTGTGTGCGTGTGTGTGCGCGTGCACGCGCGTGCAACGATCACGAAGAGAGCGAACCTCGACTACTGCCCGCTGCAGCCGCCGATGGCATTCCACCGACCGATTTTGTTTGCCGACACGCTCGCGTTCGCCGCGCACTGAAGGATCGTTTTTCGGAGTCACTGATTCGAGTCGTATACCCCCTGACCCGGTCGAGAGGACCCGGCCTCCTCCTGCGGGGTGTGCCTCGAGATGCTGCACGTGCCGCAATAAAATATTGCGTCCAAAATGCATCATTAACCAGCGTTAATATTTTCTCTGACAAAATATATATTCGTGATAACAGAAAAAAATATCAAAATCAATATATTATTTTATTTTTTGGCTTTGGTCCATAGCTGAAATTTAAAATAAAGATATATACTGACATATATATATTTATATAGAAATGTCCACTCTCTATCAGATTGTATCACAATTTTAATAATATATTGTTTCAAATCTTTGTGAAAATGCTCTTTTTGAAAGCGGACAGAAATTGAGGTCTGAGAAATTTATTTAAAACTGACATTTTCATTAAAAACTAAAATTTTAGTATAAAAATATGCTAAAAATCATAAAAAGTTAAAACAAAAATTGAATAAATTTAGAAACAATCATATAAAATAATGTAACATATATGTATAATAAAATCTTCATCTACAAAAAATTAGTTCAAAATAAACTCTTCATTTATTTTCTCTTCTATTCGATTCTGCTAACATAAATCACAAACAATCGATATTTAATAAAATATTTCCCCCTCTTTTTCATCTTGAACTAGTTTTGAGCAAGCTTATTAGTATAAATACGATCATTCGGGATATAATGAAACGGGTGTTGCGCCAAAATAAAACAAAAAATCAATGCAGCGTTTTAACACGTGCGAAAGAGCTATATAGTTCTCGTCAGATGTTCCGGTTCCGATTCTTCTGTCGAACGCGGGCCGAGTTGCTTTCAGAGTCGAACCGATCAAGGACACCCATCGGGCTCACATTCCGGAATAATTTAATGACTGCACACTCTCCGCCTCCCTGGCATTGCTCTTGCCTCTCTGCCTTGTCGCCGCGGGCCGATGCTGGTTAAACGCTTCACAATTAAACGCGCAATCTCGGGGCATCGATGAGCGTCGGGGTAACTACCGGGAAAGCTCTAGCAACGATTTCTCAATCGAACTCTTTAATATGTTTAAAATGAGCCGCTAACGTACAAATGATATGTCATTTGCATTCTCATTAGTAGACGCGCTCGAATTTTTCGCGTAATAAATTTCGCTGCAATAAGTTTTGACAATGATGTGTACTTTGGTGTGAAAATTTTTGAAAATCTAGAGAACAAGAAAAAGAGAGAGAAATAAAAATTAGAAGATAATCAAATATATTGATTGAGTGACTTAAGGATATCGGAAGAAAAGAGAGTCTCTTATACATGAAAAAAAAAAAACTAAAAAATTGTAATTTTTTAAGTACATCTAATTTAATACTCTTAAGAAAAAAATGTGTACTTGGACATAGATCTTTCGATGCGTTTAAGATAAAGGGGTAATGCGGATAATGACATAATTTTTCTTTGAAGCATCATCGACAAAGGGTAAATTTTTTTTCAGAAAATGAGCATATATAACTATTTTATTTTGAATTTTTCTTAATATAAATTTCTAAACTGTACGTAAAAGACGAGATTTTTGTTTTTGTTACACAGATCCGAGTACTCGTTGCGTGATGCCATTCGGTGAACACGGCGCGTTTTCGCGCGGCGATGACGCGTGCCTTTCGGGCGCGCGAAGCGCGTTTTAGGAGAACGCGTGATTGTAAACGGTGCGGTGCGTGCAAGCGTGTATGGAAAAAAAAAAACGGAAAAAAAATGTGGAAAACGCAAAGGGAGCGGAAGGTGGCACCGCGCGCGCAAACGGCCAGGCAGGCGACGGAGGACGAGGGGGGGGGGGGGGGGAGGGGAAGGTCCGTCGGGCGGCGTTGGAATCACAAGAGTGTGAAAATGTTTTGCAATTTCGAAATCAGGCGTGTGCCTGCTGGTTTGCGCCAAAGCGCGTTACCGGAAACCGCCAACTGGTGGGCTGCGGACAGCACCGGCGTCCGCCGCAAAAGCGGATTGCGGTTCCGCCGGGTAACACGCATTAAAAACGCCCGACGCACACGCGCGAGCCCGAATGCGAACGTGATGCGTCCTCCCTCGTCGTTTTTTTTTCTCTCTCTCTCTCTCTCTCTTCATCTCACAAACAAATATATCTATGTCTCTCTCTCTCTCTCTCTCTCTTTAATTTGTTTTTCCCTTTTTCTATCTCTGTCGCTCTGACAAACATACTATCGCGTCACATTCACTCTTTCTCTCGGACTGTTTTACACGCCGGCTCACGTTTGCGCACGATCTACTGGAAAAAAAAACAATACGGATTAACGCTCCCACGTAATGGTAGAAAATGTTCGGTTTCGTATTTTAGCAATTAGCAAAGACGTTTTCGATTGCACATAGAGACGTGCGAGTCAATATTATAATAGCACGTTCTAAATTCGTGAAAGGATTACAAGTACCATATCGAAAACAGAGTTAAGTTCAAAACAATGTTTCATTTTTACACATCCAAGATCGAGTTGGTCCATCCAGCATTTCTCTTAAGCTATGGGCAATGTTACTATAAATATGCAAGTGCTTTCTATTTGGATTTCAACTGAACTCTATCATGATAAAGAGAGAGAGAGAGAGAGTGTGTTACGTTACCTTTAAAACATATATTCTAAGATGAAATATCGTACATCAAGTTTTGTAGTTAAATATATAATACCTTGAAATAATATTTGTAACTTAATCTCTTTAATAGCATTATAGTAACAAATCATCATCACTATTATCACTAAACTTTAAAAAAAATCGTAGATTTTTCATGTTTAAATTTCATACATTTTCAGACATTTTTATCATATTACAAAAGCATTATCAATGATCGTTTACTACTTAGTATTAACAATATTTATATATTCGCGCGCTGATTTGTACAGTCGCGATAATGAACGGCAGACAAAAGTGCATTTCGTTTAATATCTCGTGCAAAACGATAAGGATAGTCGAGAGAGAGAGAGAGAGAGAGAGACCTCTTTTCTCTTCCCGTAGCATATATGCAGCTCTTTTTCTCAGCTGTACACATATACGCACAGATACTCGTGAAACGAGCCGTAACGAAGATCTCGAAAGAATTGTCGGCGAGTTCAAAGTATCACCTCTTCGCGTGAAATAGTCGTCAAAGAAATACGCGAGTGAATTTTACAACGTATGACGTGTTGTTAGCAATACATTTACGTACGTACGTAATATTAACTTGGCAAACTGAAACTATTTATTTCATTTCAAAAAGCTCAATTCATGATAACAATAAAAAGTATAACAATAGATTAAATTCTTTAATACATACATTATCGATAACTTTATCCCAATATCCTCATAATATTATGTCAGTCGAGTTAATGACTAGATAAAACTATTAATGACTGTATAATGACTAGATAATTTATCTTTTAGTACCTGTCACGATCATATTTTGTGAAATAATACGATGACACGATATGAAGCGATTCGTACACAACGATTTTCACTCGGTTGCTCATCTCGTACATATTTGCGCACATCGTTTCCATCCTTCGACCAGTTAATAATGCATATTTTTGCAGTTTTTCTATCAATTCCAATTATTTTTGTCATCATTGATTGTAATAATAAGTAGAAAAATGTTCGCAGAAATTTAAGGATATACAATTATGATATTTTTTATGTAGAATTTTTTTACAACTAAAAAAAAATATACATTTAAATATGATTTTAATTGATTGGAATTGATCAAATTAGCATAATTACCTTTATATTCAGGAATAAAGACAGTCTCGTCTATGCAGTCATTTAAATTTTATTATTTTGTTAAATATTTTACTGTCACTCAACTTTATCTTGATTTTGAACACTTTAAAAAGTTATTTTTATTTACTGTTATCGTAGACACATGTGTTATAACGGTTAAAACTTTGTAATTCTTGTCAAGAAATAAAATATTCAGTACATAAATCTTGTCATTTGTATAGTACCAGTATTGTTAAAAAGACGAAATCATATGATCAACATTAATCGAACGTAACATTTGTCGTTCAAAATGTTTATAACGTATCCCCGAGATTTGCAACAATGCTCTTATGCGGTCTCAAACGGCAAAACCGAATGAAAGATATCGCGAGAGAAATCGCGAAACGCGGAACAATAAAAAGAAAACGGAAGAAAAAAAACGAGACAGAGCGCGCCTTCGAGACGGGGTGCCTCGCGCGTATTTCCGCGATAGCGCGATGGGGGGCACGTGGTCCACGACGGGGACGCCGTTTCTGGAGCCTGTAATTTGAAATCTTCACAGGAAAGTTAGCCGGGGTCCGCTATGCTACGCGCATCGGAAAGGGGAGGAAAAAGAGAGAGAGAGAGAGAGAGAGAGAAAAATAAGAGGCGAAAGAACTATTACCGAGGCACCCCTCCCCTGGCCGCAGAGCACCTCCCTCCATATTCTCGCGCGACAATGCAGCAAACTCCCGAGAAATTCACCCTGCAATCACCGGCGAAGTCAAACGTTCTCAGGAAACGACAATGCCGGGGGGCGTCGTCGACGCGTTGGCACGACAATGAGGTCATTACAAAACGCGGGGCACCGCGATTTCTCGCAAGGTAGCGCCAACCAACATACCTCCCCACATCAGGGGTAAGCACTTTACGCGTCTCACACGTCGCTCCACGACGCTTTCGTCATTTCGAGAGATGCTTAACACGCGTTTCAGGCAAATCTGCATGTGCATAAATCTACTGCGAATGATAAATATAAGTTGCTTTAATCTTTTATATTTACCTATACGGTAGGACGGTAGATAAAATGCTCATTATACGTAAAAGTGAAAATCTATTATGACTTACCATATTAATTTTTTTTTTCTACAGATAGAAATGAACATGTTTCAAATGCATAGATATCTTGAAAATAATCACTTAATAGATTTAAATAAAGCGTTATTTAAAATTTCTTATAGGAGATATATATACAAAATACTTATTTAAAATGCATTAATTTATCAATTAAAATAATAATTTTAATAAAGAATTGCTTATACTTAAAATCTCTAATAAGAAATACACATTTGAAATACTTATTTATGATCGTTGAAAATTAATTAACTTTGCACGTTCTTCAATATATTGATAAGAAATTTAATAATGCTTTTTAATAATACAAACTCAAAAAAATTATGTAGACAATTACGCGTTTAAAATTTGTGTATTTTACTTTCAATCATGATTTGAATTTATTCTGTATTTCTACTTTTTCATATCAACTCTGAAAAATGACAGTTAAACTAGAAGCTTGAGAAAAATTCATCAATATCGGTAAAATAAATCTATATAAATCTTTTGTCCGCCTCACAGAAAGGAATCGCGATCACAGGAAAAGTGACATTAAAGGGTCACTGTTAATACGTGCAGAAAGGCTGCTATACGGCGTTTAATAAATTTTACCAGGTCGGCGATTTATTTTCGGCGCGGATACCGGAACGCGCGGCGAATCGATCGCGGCAACAAATACGCGCAGCGGCGGTAGTCATGTAGTAAAGCTCGTTATCGCATTATCTCGGGCACCGGTGGCCCCCACAGGGACGAGAGAAGGAAAGAGGAGGGAGGAGGAGGGGAAGGGGGGAGGGGAACAAGACCTATTCTATGGGGAACTCGCATTTCACGCGGGGGTCCGCCACGCCGTCCGATCGGCTCCATTATGCCACGCGGAGCATATCGCTCCGTGTATCTACGCGCTCCACTCTGCACGGACGGCGCCGATAACATTGACGTTGCGATAATTTTGTAATATCGCCCGACGTGTATATGTATTTATATGTGCATGCGCAGCACGCATGCGGCACGCATGGGCGAGACGCGAGCAGGATGTTGAACCGAACCTTATCAAATTTACGGAATCGCGGTGAACCCGAAAAAAAAATACGGTAATAGGCAGGAGCCCTGTAACTACAACCTTATAACATAATGCAAACAATTATGTTATCTCGATTATAATTATATTATAAACTAGATATACGTATATATATAAATGGTATATAGGAAATAATGTAGTTGGAAACTCTATGTAATTTCTTTCCCAACGCACTGAGAAATTATTTGGAGAGAATCTATGAGAATAGAAATTTTTGTGTTGCACAGAATCAACACTTTAAACATCTTTTCTCTTATAATAAATTAATTTTAAAATGTATTACAATCTATAAAGTAATTTATATAATATTAATTTTGCCAAAGATATAAATAAAATAATAAATTATAAGATATATATAAATAAACTGATAAATATATATATATATATATATATATATATAAACTGATATAAAATATATATCTCTTTCTTTTACTTCTTGAAAAAGGAAAGAAAATTTATAGAGATGAATTGAGAATTCAACGTGTTTGTCCCTTTATAAAACTTGCTGTAAACTAATGCAGCATTTACATTTCAAATGTAGTCATTTAAAATAAACACTTACTGACATCATTTAATTCGAAATATTAAATAAATATCACATAGTTTTGTGTTTCCGACGATTCGTCGTAACATATCAATGCACAATGGCGAAATGCAAGGCACAGAGAGATCAAACGGCAATTCTGCACCATGTTCGCATATAGATCGAGAGGCACAGCGAAGAGGAAAAGTGGCCGAGCCAAAAACACACGACGCGAAATACCATACGACGCGATTCATTCGGCGACGATCCGATAAGGCAGCTTTTAAAGTCCTTTAAAAAGCAATACATCGTACCGCTGTCGACATGACGAAGGGCGAGACAGAGAGAGAGAAGCTCTCAATAAATATCCCGTCGGATTCTGCTCGCACGTGACTCCCTTATCCCTGCGATCTTAAATACTTGGCCGCGCGTGTCGATCATCCTGATCATCCTGGTCATCGCATTAACTCTCATATATATGATCTTATCTGAGACTCATATCTCAGATTGCGATCCTATGTGCTATGATAATTAAAGCATCCTAACTTTCCTAGAGTAATTTCATGAACGTATTTGCTACAAATACAATTTTAATTTAACTTTAAATGAATTGTACTCTTCAAAAATTTTTACTTAAGCTTTAATTATCAAAATATTCAATATTAAAATGATATATGAATGTTAAATAAGGATAGATGAATCAATAGTTGGCGCGAGGTTAAAAATGCGCGTGTGATCGCGTATCGCTATACTTCATACTCGGCCATATTTTCGAACACGCAATGTGACAAAACGAGAAAAGCCATCGAGAATAGCGTATAAAATCGCGGTGGGCAACGACAGTTTCCGAGATCTCTAGGGAGCACAGCGCCACGTTACAGACAAGCTACGCGAACGCCCGTGTTATAGGGTTGTCAAAGCACCGACAGGATGACATCTCTATTATCACGACCATAAAGCAGGACGGGCATGCGAGATAGAGGAAACACGAGGGAAAGAAACGAAAGAGAGAGAGACGATCGTGCTCGCAAGCGAGAGTTCTCCTGTCTATTTGGCGAGAAAGAGAGAGAGAGAGAGAGAGAGAGAGAGAGAATTCGATGAGGAGAAGCAAGAGATTCCACACGGAAACGCGTGCCACCGAGATAACGGATCTCCCCGATGATAATCCTCCTTAGTGCCGCGCAGACACCACATATGGCCGAACCCCACATGACTGTTAAACAGATCTCTGCGCTTGCAGTCGTTAAGAATGTGTCCTGTGTGTTACACGAATTTGTCATCGGGTTCACGTCAATCTGGTCGAGCTTGCCTGACAAGTCAAAAATCACCGTATTCCTGTTTCTCTCGTATGAGTAAATAAATCACAAAATCATTGCAACTAAAGCAAAAATAAAAATTGGTATATTTAATATGTATTAATTAGTATGTATATACTAAAGTATGTGTAGAGAAATAAGAAGAGAAAATAGTTCTAATTATATATAATAAATAAATAAAAAAAATTCTAAAAGAATGGCCTACTTTAATTCATATATAAAGACAGTAATATGATACAATACATTGATAAAATAAGAATATTTTCTTGTACCTCTTCTATATTCCAATATCTCGCGAAAAAAATTTTAGTTACGAAGAAAATGTCGGTCGTCAAACTCTATCATAGTAAGCTTCTATATTCAACAACGCTATCATTTTTATTGGCTCTTTTATTCATTGTTAAAATGCATTTTAATGAACCAACGTATATATCGTATGCTGAAAGTGGCATTCTGGAAATTACAGCGAAATAGAATGGGATCAGACCAAACACATTCGTTTTGGTCCTCGAGTGGTGTGAATGGAAGCCACTCGAGAGAGAGGGGCCGAATGAGAAGCTCGCCGCCGCGGCTTCCGGTCAGCCAGCACATAATTTCGTTACTTTGCACGAAATTGGATTAAGGGATTCGTTAAGGGCGCATTAGAGCGCGTTAACGCGTCACACGATGACCCCCGAATCCCGAATTACATTGTACCGTACGGTGAAATTTCAATGGGCAACCACCGACAACTCCCGCTGTGTGTTCTGGATACGCTATGCGTTTCTCTGCATTTCCCTGCATTTTCGACGGTCATTTTCTTTCATCATCGCGTTTCCATCTGACTGTGGCAGAATTGAATTTATTCTCCGAACAAGATATTGTTACAATGTAAAACTATTGCACGATTTATGTTTTTTACTTTTACACATATTAGTCTTTTCATATATTTTAAACAATATCTATCAAACTCGATCTCTCAGTATAAAATGCTATTTTAAAAATTAGATTTTATAATAAAAAAATATTGAAATATATGTTTTAAAATATATGTATATATGATTTCAATATTATACATACACAGATTTTACCCACAAGTGTTCAGATCTTCTTTAATGTAATCGCAGAAGAGAGCAATTTATTTTAATATCATGCAAATTAATTTAATTAATTAATTAAATATTTAAATGTAATTTCTCTTTTATAAAATAAAATATAAAAAGGTAGTTTTATAGTATTCATTGCAGTTTATGAAATATTCAAATACTAATTTAGTTAATTCAGACTTACTTTATTTTTATGTTAGTATGCTCCGATAAAGCAGAAATATTATTAAATTACCTTATATCAATATCATCATCAAATCTATAATTTTATCATCCGACTAACTTTCCGACGAAGGTGATTGTTCCGCTGATACATCAAATCTCCGTCTCCGGAGTACTGCTCCGATTCCGATCGACATGCTACAATGTCACAGCACGCAGTCATCGTCAATGAGGAAGGAGTCACATTGTGTGAGAAGAAAGAATGCACGTGTACCGGTTACAGTAACCAGACTCGTCATCCGTGGCTTTACGCGCGAAAGAAAGCGCCAGCGCGTCGCTCTCGTTTGTCCATGCCATTCCTCGCCGACCGGATTGTCGCCGCGGGACGCGCAGGCCGGAGATGCTAGATAAATGCCGGGCCGCGCAGGCAAGGTCTCTTAATTATAAAGCTCACCGGCGATAATTGTCGTGTAGTTGAACCAACATTGTGACGGCATGTTTTCCCGCCACGCCTCTCTCACTGTTCACCGCAGCGGGTGAGCTCGCTCTCTTGCTCTCTGCTTATGGGACCTTTCCTTCTCTCTTTCCCTCCACAACTGCGCCGAGACCCCGTTCGGATATCGCGAAGTAATCTTCCTGCTGGCTCTCGAAATTTGCGTGGGAATGCGGGTCGTGGAATCGGTATAGTGATCGTGAAAATTGATAGTTAAAAAAAATTCGGTTGCTAAAGAAGTTTGGCTTTTTAGCGGTAAAATATTTAAAAAATCATTGATTTTTGAGACCGCAAGCTACTTAATCGAGATCGAGAGATCTCGTATATTATCTCGCGGTTAGAAAACGATTCGAGAAAATAAAATTTTGAAAAAGTAACGACACTTTTCTCTGGATTTTTTTATTTTAAATATTAGGAAAAGAAAATTGTTTTATTCTTGAAGAATCATTCTTCGAAACCGTTTTTAATCACAACAGAAATCAATCACGCGTTACTCTCTGATCTTCCGCTTCAATGCTGAATAATTCTAAAGTCATTCACTTTATTTTGACGCGAACAATGCAAAAAAGAGAGAGATAGAAGGAAAGGTAGAGAGAGAGAGAGAGAGAGAGAGAGAGAAACGATGCCTTTCCCTTCCTGAACTCGATAGCCAAAATATTGAATTTCCACAGAAAGGAGAGAGGATGGACACCGTCGTTCCCCCTAAAAACGGCAAAGCGAGAAGTCGAGCAACAAAAAGAGTGACGCGCCACCTTTTCTTTCTTTCCCTTCGCATTTCTTATAAATGCAGCCCTCTTACCCTGACCGCGCGAGTTCCCTGTCGCGAGGGCAAGATCTCACCCTTCGAATCGCACGAGAAATCCCGCGGCGACGGTCGATTCTAATCGATCTTTTGATTCTTCGTCGTTTTAACTCTGCCCCGCGGGCATCCCTTAACGAAGACGTCGTTAACGCCTTTTTCCCCGTCGGTTTAGCATTTTTTAGGGCGAATCCTGTGTGCTTTTTTTTCTGCCGTTATCGCCGCCGTGCTGATGGGAATTCCGGCAATTCCAGGCGCGCGAGAGAAATGCCCAAACTGCGTTCGCGAAAAAATAAGCATTTATATATGATGATCACTTTGTATTTACATGCATTTATATTACACGCTTCAGAGAAGTTTTGTATTACTTTACTTCTGTATTAATAAATAATTCTTATTTAAAAAAAAAATAATAAAGTTTGAAAAAATTAAAAGGAATAAAAGAACGCTTTTAAAAAAGTTTTTGATAGAATTAAAAAAATATTATAACTCGAAAAAAAAATCTTGATGAATGTATTTCAGCGGACAATCTAGTATGAAATAAAATGTTTAAAAAGCGAAAGAAAGTTTGCAAAGAGAGTACTTGATATAAGATAACATAGATGAGAAGATCTCAAGAATATGCAACTCCAGATGCGAAATGGTCGACTCGTGCAAATATTTTTACGAGCGTGTAATGCGCGGAATTATATATCAGCGCATTGAAAGCGCAATATTCGATTTCCGAGACGGAATATCTTCGACGACGATGATTCTCGCAGCAAGTAATTTCAATTTCAATTTAACCCTCTCTAGCCGATTTTGCCATTACTCTATTTTGAGGATTGCCCGACAGAGACGTAATTATCCAATATTGTTAACGGCAACGAAAGCCCTATTACGAATTCTCCCGCGCGCGACTAATTCCATCCACGTTCCGCAAAATCTATGAGCTTAATAATCATTCGTAGTTTCGCTAACGTAAGATACGTATCAGTTTTTGGAATTATTTAGTAATGATTATATAGAAACGTGAAGAATGAAGTGGCTCACGGAAAGTGATATTTGATTCTTAAAAGCGATTATCACACGCGATTGATTTGTGCAAATCAATCTGCCGTATGCACTAAAAATTATAATTCTCGTTAAATTTTCCGAGGATCGTATAAATTTTACTTTGCAACAATATTAATTCTTTGTGCCGCTTTCTTCGGTCGATATTTATGTGTTTTATAATGACACGAAATAACTCAAATAACCAGCCGTGTGCCACGCGAACATATTTCCTCAGAATTTATTCAAGATCCTTGACAAATACGGAGCGCAAAAAATTGCGTTCGTCGAGGGTGGAGAGATTCACGGAAGCAAACCTTCCCGCCGGTAAAGCTCCAAAAGAGCGCGAGGGAGAAGAAGGGAACCGGGGATGTCTTCAAGGGTGGAGGTGGCGGATCCTCGAGTAAATTTTCGGGGACGGGAGTTCGGGTGGGGCGGCGAGGGACTTAGAGAAGAGAGGATGAGGAACGACAATAACTTCTCGGCTCGGCGTACAATTTGATTTTATGCAACGCTTGGCACGCCTCTTAGCGCGAGATATCCTTATAACGTTTAACTAGATTGTTATGATTGTTGTCCCGAGCACTGTTTCTCTTCTCTCTCTCTCTCTCTCTCTCTCTCTCTTTTCCTTTCTCTTTCTCGTTCTCGTGCGCCGACCTTTTCTACCTTCAAGACCAACATACATACGAACATAGAGTAATATATACAAGTACACAGAACATGCACATAGACAATGCGCTGACAAACGAAAATCCATGAATGTGAATTCACAATCATAAAGCTCTCTCTTTCTCGTATGTACATATCTTCATGTCTTGTACGCGAATCTGCATTTCATTTTTGTCTCGCGAGAAATACTGTTGCATTGCTACTGTTAATGAAATAATGCAAACTTTGTGTCGAAAATTATTGTAACATGGTTTCTGAATTTATAAGTAAGTACTTATCATCTATAAGCAAAGAAATGATGAATATTTTTCAAAAGTATTCAAAATTAATTTATGTCACAATCGTAATGCAATTTTTACTTGCATATAAAATTTTAGTTGTAAGTTGAGCTTTCTGCAGAATATAACTATACTGACGTAAGTTTAAAATAATTCACATATTTTATTAATTTAATTTTTTCTCTTTATTTCTAAGATTTACGATCTAGTATAGCATTTAGTAGTCGGTACTTTGGACACTAGCTCCGTATCTCCGAAGTCCGAAAGAATAGGAACAAGCGTGCGGCATACCCGCGAGATATCGTTATCGAAGATACGCTCCCCGCTTGCGAAGTTGCTTGAGATCCAAGTTTCAGATCTTCGACCCCGACTTCCCAGGACTTAATCCGCGAGTTCGTACTCATTCCCGCACGTTCCAACGACATACCCCGCGGTTCTCGTTCCAGCACGAGGGAAGGTGAATCGGCGAATCCGGAGGCAACACGTATGATATTCATATTCTCCACGGAGTCTGCCCCAAGGGGTAGGGGGAGGGGGTGAGGAAGGGGGAGACGGCTGGCGAAGGACGAAGACAGAAAAGGGTAGCGAAGAGTGGTACAGGGAGAGGCGAACGTGGCAGAGGCTGGCTGCTACTGCTGGTGGTGGTGGTGGTGGTGGTTGGCAGAGCGTCGAAGGCAGTGGTGCAGACCAGTGGCACGATGGAGGCAACCCTGGATTCTAACCCTATAGCCGAGGGGGTCGGTCGGCGCTTCTGCTGCTGCTGCTACTGCTGCTGCCACTGGTGTTGGTACTGGAGCTGGTGCCGGTGCTGGTGCGCATAGCATAGGCGAAGAATGGTGATAACACGAAGGCTGCGGCGGTACCGGCGCGAGGAAGGCACGCCGGAGGGAGGGGGGGGGGGAAGGGGGGAAGGGATAGAGACGGCGAAGGGTGGATACCACTCTGGATATTTCTTATCCCAGCGCACGTAACCCTCTAACAAGCTAGCAAAGTTTACCAATAAATTGTATGACGGTGAGCGTCGGCGATGGGAGAGGGAGGGATAAGGGAGGAAGCCACCGGAATATCGCGCTGAACGGTGATGGTGGTTGGTAGCGGTGTTGGCTCGCTTTTGTGTCGTCTCTTCCCCTCCTTCCACCGTTTTTCTACCCTTTTTTTCCTCTTATCTTCTATCCACCTCTTACCGACGAGTCGTCTCGTTTGAGCGAAAAATATGTTTTTCGAAAATCATGAGCACCAGTGGAACCGACATCGGCATCTTTCAAGTTTGTACGTCGATCTCGTGTTCGGCGAACTTATTTCATTGCATCGATGGTACGCGTTGAAAATGATCTTTGATAGAAACTTAGTAAATAGATTTTTTATCTTCCTTTTTTCTTTTTTTTTCTTCTTCATCTTCTTCCTTTGGTTTCTTCTAACTCTCATCCCCTGTTTAGAATCGCACTCCAGCATCTTCTGAGTTGATCTACCTTTCTTTTTCCCATGAGTGACATGCTTCTCAATCTTCATTATTCTGTCTTGTATCATTGTATTAATTTTAACAAATTTTAATTAAGAAAAAAATTTTGATTGAGAAGACAATAATAATATTACAATTAATATAGAGGTAAAAAGAAAATATAGTCAATCGCAGTTGTAATCGTATAAATATATTAGAATCTAAGTTCAAATATTAGAACAAAGCTTAGAGCACACAATGTTTTCTTTAAAATTAAATACTAAGTGAAATTCACATCTGTGTAAAGTCTATATTTTAATGGCAACAGCCATTTATTAATTGCTGTATATGGAAAAGAATATGTTGAAAAGATTCAGCTTGAGAAGCATTCGGAATATTTTAATCGCAAAGCGATCGTTTTTGAGCTTTAATAGAACGCATTTACGGTCGTGCGCCTTCTGTCGCGCAGAACCGGCACAATTTTTCATATATATCTTTCTCTCCCGCGTCCCTTCTTTCGACGAAACGCCAAATGTTGGCGCACACCGCCAATGAGAGAAACAGAACGGGAACAGAAAAGCAGAGGGAAAAGAAGCGAGGGGCAGAGAGAGCGGACGATTATAACCGAATGCCATTTCGGAGACATAATGCAGCGCGCGCGAGCAAACGTACTTTATAATGGAGTCACATCACATCGGTTACACAATCACAATACTAAATCCGACATAATGGCTACCTACCTACGTTTCTCTCGGCGGGGCCGAAAACGCGCGAACATGTATCCGACGTTACGTTCGGAGAGCCGCCGTCATAATATAACGGTTCTTTCTAAAAAAATCATTAAATTATTAAAAATCGATTTTATCTAGATCCAATGTAATATGCAGAGATTTTTTTGAAGGATTAAACACAGAAACCAGGCATAGTGAAATCTCTCACTAATAAAAATATAAATTATTAACCTTAATCATCACAATCACATAATGAGTATCAATTATGAAAATAAAATGATAAAAATTGTAAAAGTATAATGGAAGATTTTTGAGAAATTTTACATGTCCAAAAAATATTTAATTACAAAGAGATGCAGAAAACTTTGATGTGCTACTTGTAAAAGCATGTATTGTCATAATAAATTATTTTCATATATTATATTCTCTCTGGTAATATCGCGATAATTATTTTACCGCGTATTTATTTTTTTAAAACAAAAATAACAGCAATAGGCTCAGAGTACAAACAATTAAATGAGAATACTGTCAGATAAGAGCCAAAGCACGCGTGTTGATGCGCAAAATTATTATCGTTAAATTTTTTTTTATTTACAAAAGTGCATTCAAAATGTATATTTTGGACCGTTTTTTGGTCCATCTTCAGCGTGGATATAAAAATATAAAAATTAAATTAAAATTTTAAAACTTGACATGCACAATATTTGTTGTTGCAATCAAATTTCAAATTATCTTTACTATTAATTGTTAATAGTCTATTAATTTAAATTTGAAATTTGACTGCAACAACAAATATTGTGCATGTCAAGTGTTAAAATTCTAATTTAATTTTCCTATTTTTATACCCATACTAAAAATGGACCAAAAAACGGTTCGAAACGTACATTTTTAATGCACTTTTGTTAATAAAAAAGATTTAACAATAATATAAGTTTGCGTATCAATATCTGCGTCTTGTCTCTTACCTGCCAGTATTTCCCCCTAAATTTTTTACAACAATTATATACTCGCAACTATTTTTAAAATCACGAATCTCCGAATCTCATAGTCGATTTTATCGCATCTCGAACGTGACGGTGTTCGAGAAAAAGAAAGAATAAAGAAGAGTGTAGTGAGCACTTTGCATATACAGCGTATATCAGAAGCCCTATATTTTTCCCAATCTATAAAAATTACAATCCAAACAAAAGAAATAGTGATCGTTTTGATATCGCACACAGCACTAAAAACTATATATAAAATTTTTAAAGAAGATTTAGACATTTGATGTATTGAATTTTAACAGCATAAATAAATAATAAGATTTGATAGATATATAATTCAAATAAATATTCTTGTTTTCCGTTTTTGTTTTCTCTTCATTGAATATTTTAGATAGATTCTTGCATTAAAAATAATTTAATTTTATTGTTAATCTATAGAGATGTAAAAGTGTGTAATATGCGTGATAAAATAATAAATTTTATTTAATCTTTATCTTGCCCTGAATGTTAAAAAGTGCACGACTTCTGATACATCCTGTATATGCATACATCTGAGTTGATCGGAAGCGATCTATTCATCCTGAAATATCTCTTTTGGTGGAAAGGTCGTGGCGAGCATGCTTTGAATGTTGTCCATTCCTTTCCGCCGTTCTCGTATATTTGCTCTTCTGACCGAGCAACCTCGCTGTTCGGATTTACCGAAGTTCTCTTAAATCATTCAATCAGATAATATTAATACATACACCGACAATACATCTCTTTCGTGACATCTTAATTTTTATATACTTTATATTTTTTTTAGAAAATATAAGTGCATAATTTTGTTTGCAAAAATATGTTCATTATTATTCAAGTAATTGTCTTTTTTTAACTCAAAAAAAAAAGAATAATCATTTTACGTAATTTTTTTTATGTTGAACATATTTCTAGTCTCAAACATGCTCTATTACATCATAATTTTGAAAAATTGTGAAATTAAATTTGAAAGAAAACTACTTTGCTTTATCATGCTGCAACTACTACATATGTATGACGTGTTGAAAAAGAGAGTTTTATTTCATTCAAAATTAGATATACTGTCAGAAGTTTCAATCCTCGAAAAGAATCGAGGGTTGAATTGATCTTTGATATTATCCAAGCAATATTAAGTAAAAAACATTAACGCATTAAAAACATTAAATATATATTTATAATAACATATTAATTATTTGCATCTGCATTAATGTTGCACAAAAACTTTATTTTACCTGCAGTATTTTTATATTAAGTGTCTAATAGTATATTAATACTTAATTTATGAGATTAACATCCCCTATGTTTTCGTTACGCTTTGGTAATTTCGAAATAAGTAACCAATTACGGCGTTTTCGAGTCCAAAAGAAAGTGCCTTTACAAAATGTATGGAGCTAACATACGCTTTGTTGATCATTACGTAATGGTCAGCCGATGAAAAAGAATGCAAGACTAATAACCATGATTCGTTTCCAAAAAAGAACTATCGAGGGAGAGGAAAACAGAGGGAAAGAGAGAAAGAAAGTTTTGCTCAAAACTGGACGAAGAGACGCGGGGTGATTGGAGGAGGTTTAAGCATTTCTTCTCTCTCTTCGTGTGCAATCGATTCTTCCGCCATATCGCACGGACCACTTCAGGAGGGCAAGAAGGCACGCGTTAACGCCACCATGGCGAGACGACAGCTAGTCGGAAAAAACTTTACCCCTCGATCTCCTCTCTACCACCTCGTGCGTCAGATCTCTTTCTCTCTCTCTCTCTCTCTCTCTCTCTCTCTCTTGATACTTCTTTTCTTTTTCCCTCTTATATTCGACCACCTGCGGTTTTGCTACTACAATATTTACGGGCTTGCAGATCGACG
Source organism: Formica exsecta (assembly GCF_003651465.1). Taxonomy (NCBI): domain Eukaryota; kingdom Metazoa; phylum Arthropoda; class Insecta; order Hymenoptera; family Formicidae; genus Formica; species Formica exsecta. The sequence continues at coordinate 194,047 of NW_021852284.1, forward strand.
AGCGATTTTCACTTAAGCCGATTCACATCGTCGACGATTCGAGATATATCCGTTCATGTATTTTGTTTCGCTCTCGAGTATCGACGCGTTGCAGTAAGATGCAACGCGCTGCAGCCAGAAAGACAATTGTATTTCTGTATCAACCTGCTACGGGTAACTATCGATTTATGTAATTGTGATGAACATATGTCTCTAAAAACATCTTCCTAAATATGTCTAAGAATGAATGAGCTATTCTTCAATGTAAAATTCATAAAACTGACATTAATTCTATAGAATTACGAACAGCAAATTTGAACTTTCATCTATCATAATTTTATTCTAATCTAATTTTCATCTCTTTAATCCAAATAAAATATTAAAGAGAAATATATGAATCTATTTTAATTTACATTATTTCTAATTCTTTAATTATCGTACATGCATCTTTTCTACGTTATGTTATGTGTCGTGAATATCTCTTCTCTTGTTTCCGCAAGTAAACAATAATTTATATCTACATATAATATTTGTATTTATTTTTTTATTATGTATATCGTATATTTTATATGCGTTCTGTATATTTTTGGATAATGGACGCAGATACTATGGCCGAAACTTTGCTCGTTAGCAAATTGTCAATGACATTTACGAAGGGGACCGCGTGAAACTTATATTTAGCCCCGGTTTCGTAGGGTTTTCAAAAATGGGCAAAGGACAGACCTTGCTCAGTGCGCGCTTCAGAGGCAGGCGAGTGCGGCTTGCATTAGCGCCAACGAGTCAGAAAACTCCCCTGCGGCTCGCGTCGCTACAATATTTATGGGGTTGCTCGCGCGAACGAGCGATTCTCGTTCGCGCGAGTTCGCCTCGTTGGGCGCTCAAGGTCCTAACGAGTCTTAACGCGTGTGCGGGATGAGCTCAGGACGAGCGCGAAAAATTAATGAGCGTTGACCAGTAACGCGTGCGCGCGCCGAAGAGCCTCTGAAATAATGTATTTTTAAAGAATATCTTATCGCGCCGAAAGAATAATATCTACCAAAGAACTTAACGTCTCAAATAATTCCAAAAGCGAATATTAAGCTCATCTCGTATATTTTTGTCAAATTCTATCGTAGGCAATCTTGATGAATTTCATTTTTAATCTCACAAAAAATAAAAAATATTATGCTTCTTATCGCCTTTTTATTATTACGATTAGAAAATATTATGAGCACTATAGAAGAGGATTATTTTTATATGTTATTTAGATTAAATAATATTTAATTATTAAGTGATTTATGTATAATAATATTTTTTAAGAGCTCCTGTGGGGAGTTGACAGTTTATATACTAAATTTTTAAAAAAATATTTGATCTGAAACAATCTGCACAGAAATATATCATAAAGGCTATTATAAATTATATAGTAACTCTAATAAATTAAATATATATCTTTATTTTGGAAAAATCATTGTGTCATCTATTTGTCTCAAAATCTCAAGTATTCTACTCAACTTCATCAATTCATGGTCATGATTTTATTCTTTATATATAGATACCATTTCCATATATATCCATAGCATTAAAATTCGAACAAAATTATACCGATTTCGTCCCCCGATTTAAACCGATTGCCTCGAGATTTTTGCTTCTTGTTTCGCTCTTATTTTTATTTCGTCGGTCTTGAATCTTTTCTTTTTTAGCTTAAGAGAGAAAGAGCAGCATGGAATGAGTCGTCGCCAGAAGTGGAGAAAAACTCATCCCCGGTCGCTCCCTCTTCATCGATGCCGAAGGATCTTCCTTCCGCCGTGAATCGGCGGCGCTCGTCGGAATCGAGTCGAGAAAATCGTGAAAACGGGCGAAGTCTCGCGACTAATCAGCCGACCGTCGGTTTACGCCTTCGTTCCCACCGCCATCGTCGCCGCGTTTCACTCTCTACTTCCTCCGTCTCCTCCAGGAGCGACTGGGAGTTTAAAAGGGGATGGCCGAGTTTTTCTTTTTCTCTCTCTTTTTCTCTGTTTTTCTCTTTTTCTTCACCCTCTGTCGCTCGCAATCACGGCGGAGTGTCGCCTTCGACGAAGAGTGTAAGTACCGGTCCCGAACGAGTAAGTTCAAAGAACCGGAACCGGAAACGGTTTTCTCCGATTTTTACCGAATTCGATGCGCTACCTCGAATTCACGTAAATCGAATCCTCTTGACGCGCGCAAAGATACGGAATCGAAGAATTGATATAATAACTGATTCTTAAGTGCGAAAGTTATCAAGTAGATTAAATGCGATAGCAAAATGATAAGAATTTGATATGCAATACGCTAGTTATTGACACATGTTATCGGTAGTAAAGACAAACAGCGTCTAAATAGATTTACGATAACATTAACGTTTATGAAATATTATAATGAATGTTAGTTCAACACAAAAAAAAGAAATTCACATTTCTGAATAAAAGATTATCACCATTAGTAGACAAAATTTTTGTCATTAAAAAGTTTCTTCCCCGATCTTATTATATGTTTATACAGATATGTTCTAATAATTTTAATAGTAATATATAGAGAGTATTTTCGACAATAGGATTGACTCACGTCGACAATCTAGACTAATTAATCTTAGACTAGAGAATGCGCGTATAATAAACGTAGCAACACACGGTGAAATATGAGCAGATGCGATTTCACCGGCGCGATAAACAATATCATCAAAATAATATATGCAACGTAAAATCTCTCTCAGCTTTATTAAAGTATCTTACCTTGCTTTGCGATGTTTATCTCCCACGTAAACACGCATCGTGCCAGCTTTAATATTTATGGAAATATAAATAAAACGTGCGGGCACACATTATTACCAATAGAGATGACGCTTCTTGATCATCTCGTTACGATGAAGAAAGTGCGCGGGGATGGTTTCTACCATCTTCCTCCAACATTTTTTACATCGCGGCTATCCCATACGCGTCGAATAAATACATGAGCACCAAGTAACGAGTGCAGATCGGCGCATACATCCAGCGGATATATGCTGAGAGAAAAGGAGGGCGGAAGTGAGACGAAGGGTGGCGAAAAGTCGTTCGGCGCGTAGGGTAAATAAAGTTTTAAATTTCCGCAGCCTCCTTCTCTCTTGCACACTGCCCTCCTCTCTTCTCCGGAGCTTCGACCGACGGCGCCTCCACTATCTGCATAATATATCTCTAATGTGGCGGAGGCAAAAGAGGGTGGCAAAACTTGCCTGCCGCGCTCCTTCGCCCGGTATAATGTAAGGCGAACTCCCCGTGAAGGAATGGAGCGAGGGGGGGGGCGACTTCTGGTGAGATCCCGCGAGCGAGTAAGGCGGAGGCACGGTGCTTAAATAACGCGAGTTTGGATTTATAGTAATACTTTTATGAAATAATGTTAGTGGCGGATATTAAGGCAGACACTGCTGGGAGCGTCGCTGGCTAAGCGCCATCCGGGAACGCGTCCTGCTCCTTTTCCACTTACCTTCCCGCCCGACGCCGGTCCTCCTTATCCTCGATTTTGCCTCTGACGCGCCCGTGGAAAAACTTCCGGCGACGATTTTCCCGCCCGTATCGGCGAGTTTGATATTGATTTCTCGGACACGCGTGAATAATAGCAAGGAGGCCCTGTAAAATGTATTATATAAAGTCAATGAAATCGTTACGTAACATATAATAAAGTTTTCTTAAATGTAAATTGAAATTGAAAAAATTTTATAAATATAAATTATAATAAATCATAAAAAGAAAAAGAAAAGAGAGAGAAAATTTGTAAATAATTAATTTTAATAGTTTTATATAGAGACATAAGATTGATGTTTTAAAAACCGGAACTATTAAAAGATAATTATTTATTCACTGATTTTTTCTTTATTTTAAACAAACTAACTGATAAAAGTACTATTTTTCCAAAATTGTTATAGTATGCTACAGAAAAAAAATCAAAAGATTCTATTTTCAAATCTACTTTAGTCTTATCTTACGAATTCGTTAAATACTCGATGAAAGAAAATCTCACAATCAGTAATTCGAACATAAAATGTGGCACCGGGTCTCCGGGGTATTTTCGCGAGTCGCGCAAGCAAACCCCGCGGGAAGAACAGAAACGATGACGGCGGTCTGTGCATAACGAGAGAGAAAGAGAGTCGCGCAAAATTTGCCGGCGAATGCTCTTTAATTAGCACACCACACTCGGCGAAGAAGGCGTCGGCATCGGAGACGGTCGGGAGAGAGAAAGAGAGCGAAGAGAGAAGGCACTTAAATAATTATCGTTTCGAAACGCGCGGAGTGGCGCGGCGCAAGCGGAGGCCGCATCTGTTTCTGATTATTAATTAATATCAACCAACCCGCGGGGGAGGGAGAGAGGAAGAGCGAGAGGGGGAAGGAGGCCGCATTCGCATGAGCGAACTCGTTGCTCGCTCGCGTACGCAGTCTCGCATACATGCTTAAATACGTACAGTCGCACACAGGCATGTAGAGATGCACGCACACACAATCGTATATACGCGTACACGCGTGTCGCTCGCAGGGATAAAGAGAGCGTACGCGCGACTAGAAAGCGCGCGTATAAGAGAGAGAGAGAGAAAGGGAGGATACGGCGTGTATATTCATATGTTGCGCAGAAATGAACAGAACGGGCTCGGCGGGCATTAAAATTAATGAAACGGACGGAATACGCGCGTTTTAACGAAAATGTATGTGAGCGATCAGGCGGAAGCGCTCGTCCTCTCTCTCTCCTTCTCTATTCTGTTTCTCTTTCGGAAACGGTTTGCTGGAAAACGCGCAAACGCCCCTGGGCTAACCACGAATACTCACCGCGTTATGTCTTTTCCCTGCGCACTTGTCACCTCCGTTTTTTTTTTCGCCGTTGTCCCGCACACGTAGATATAGTTTAGGCTACTGGATATTTGACTGTCAACTTATCAAAGTCGTCGTCCAACCGTAGTGTGTCTCCTTGTCGGCAGCCATTTCTAAATCAGACAAGAAAGTTTATGAAGAAAAATATTTTAAGATATATGGTTAATGAAATAATATGCAAATAAATATGTATGTGTGTGACAGATTTATAAAATAAATTTCTATCGAGATTTTTTTTCATTTATCTGTTTTTTTCTTTCCCTGACACGAACCTTGTACTAACAAAAAGTCATTTTATTTACCGCGGATCTTAAGTATTTTAACAATAAAAACTTAAATTACATTTTTATCCAATTAAAATCTAAAATTTATAAAAAAATAAGATTCTGGATTTTTGCATTATTTATTTGTATTTTTGTTGTTTGATTTATCAAAACTCATTTGCTATTAGTACAACTTTTACAAATTATTTTGGTTCTCTGTGGAAAAACCATGTGCAATAGTTTTAAGATAAGAGACGGTACATAAATTATATTGACTCAGAAATATATAATTACAGGGCCAATTCTTTCTTTTTATACATATATTTATATGTATAGCTAATTTTTTCTCATTTCTTAAAACTTCACTTTTTATAAAAAAAACCATGCGATAATTATTTTTCTAATTGTTTTTCGATTATTATTATATTTTCTGTATATATAGACAGAGATTATATAAGAGAAAGAAAATATATAAACATATTTTATATTTAATGGCATATATTTATATTTGATTATATAATATATATGGACTTTTTTCTCGGGAAATATATTACATAATACATTAATAAATTATTATTATGCTTATAGATTAATATTGCATTTTACTCACATTCTTCAAAAATTCCATATTGCGTTTACATTCTAATTCAAGAATTACATATTTAGAAAAGAAATTTGGCGCCGGTAAACTTACAAGATTATTCAATATCAATAAAATCGTCTCTCTCTCTCTTATATAAGAATCTTTACCGAATATAAAGTCTGCTTACGTCTCATTAATGTCGTTGTGGTAAGTCCACAAAATCCACACAGTTGACGAAGACATTCGAGATGGACGGTTTCTTAATTAAGAAACTTGACCGTGGATGGAGTCGCGGAAGTATCGAGGCAGTGACAACTTGACGTTTCGCCGTCGCCGAGCGTCTCGCCGCACGAATATAAATTTCTTCATTATCCAGTGATTAGTTCGCCAAGGAATGCACAAGACGCTTCCTAGGTCGGCAGGCAACCCTTCAGATATTATCCTCAAAATAATAAGCGTTGTTGGATATAGCTTTCTTAAGCGGAGGCGTATTTAGATCGTCGAAAATAGGAGCAGTACACATCACGTCCTATAATTAGCGAGAAAAGAAAAAATTCTTTGATAAATCTTTAAAAACAAGCTTTCTTTTTGCAAGAAATTATAATAAAGTATTACCATTTATAACGACTTTTCTCCCCACTCTTTTCTCAAGGTATCAACTCCGCTTAACACTATTTTCGCTTCGAAACATAAGATTCTTTGCCCCGATTAGTTCATCAAAGTGAAAATAGCGTCGAACGAAATGCATCCTCAATTTCAAGCGATATTTCTTTTCTCTCTCTCTCTCTCTCTCTCGGATGTATAAATATATATAATTATATAAAATATGTCCATATGTTTTTTTTTTCTTTATATAATCTCTGTTCGTATATACAAAAAAAATAATAAAAAGAATAATTGAAAAATAATTAGAAAGATAATTTTCACATAGTTATTTTTAGAAAAAGTAAACTTTGAAGAAATGAAAAAAAAAATTGCTCATATATAATTACAGGGCCAATTCTTTCTTTTTATACATATATTTATATGTATAGCTAATTTTGTCTCATTTCTTAAAACTTCACTTTTTATAAAAAAAACCATGCGATAATTATTTTTCTAATTGTTTTTCGATTATTATTATATTTTCTGTATATATAGACAGAGATTATATAAGAGAAAGAAAATATATAAACATATTTTATATTTAATGGCATATATTTATATTTGATTATATAATATATATGGACTTTTTTCTCGGGAAATATATTACATAATACATTAATAAATTATTATTATGCTTATAGATTAATATTGCATTTTACTCACATTCTTCAAAAATTCCATATTGCGTTTACATTCTAATTCAAGAATTACATATTTAGAAAAGAAATTTGGCGCCGGTAAACTTACAAGATTATTCAATATCAATAAAATCGTCTCTCTCTCTCTTATATAAGAATCTTTACCGAATATAAAGTCTGCTTACGTCTCATTAATGTCGTTGTGGTAAGTCCACAAAATCCACACAGTTGACGAAGACATTCGAGATGGACGGTTTCTTAATTAAGAAACTTGACCGTGGATGGAGTCGCGGAAGTATCGAGGCAGTGACAACTTGACGTTTCGCCGTCGCCGAGCGTCTCGCCGCACGAATATAAATTTCTTCATTATCCAGTGATTAGTTCGCCAAGGAATGCACAAGACGCTTCCTAGGTCGGCAGGCAACCCTTCAGATATTATCCTCAAAATAATAAGCGTTGTTGGATATAGCTTTCTTAAGCGGAGGCGTATTTAGATCGTCGAAAATAGGAGCAGTACACATCACGTCCTATAATTAGCGAGAAAAGAAAAAATTCTTTGATAAATCTTTAAAAACAAGCTTTCTTTTTGCAAGAAATTATAATAAAGTATTACCATTTATAACGACTTTTCTCCCCACTCTTTTCTCAAGGTATCAACTCCGCTTAACACTATTTTCGCTTCGAAGCATAAGATTCTTTGCCCCGATTAGTCCATCAAAGTGAAAATAGCGTCGAACGAAATGCATCCCCAATTTCAAGCGATATTTCTTTTCTCTCTCTCTCTCTCTCTCTCGGATGTAGAATTAGACTATAATTAATACAGAAAGTTGTCTATTTAACGCGCGTTTTATTATCAAAGTTAGACCTTTTTGTAGATTTTTCTGCTTTCTGTACAACTCCGCTTAACACTATTTTCGCTTCGAAACATAAGATTCTTTGCCCCGATTAGTTCATCAAAGTGAAAATAGCGTCGAACGAAATGCATCCTCAATTTCAAGCGATATTTCTTTTCTCTCTCTCTCTCTCTCTCTCTCTCTCGGATGTAGAATTAGACTATAATTAATACAGAAAGTTGTCTATTTAACACGCGTTTTATTATCAAAGTTAGACCTTTTTGTAGATTTTTCTGCTTTCTGTACTTTTACATGCATTTACTTTTATTTATATTCGATTATGTATACTTTTCTACAACCAAAAAAAAGAAGCCGATTCTGGGTTTGTCGAAGCATCCATATCTTTGATTCATAACACCTTTTTGTCTTGTTCTACAAAATACATGGATTAATTAATATATGTTTACCTTCAAAACGTTCCAAACAGATGTTGCAATAAACACAATGATGAATAAAGTATCAGCGTATATATCATCTCGAAGAGAAGACTGAAAGCGCACGCAGTCATCCCGCCAGTTTTCCGTTACGAAATGCTTGCACCAAGCCTTGCACTGCCATCTGCGTCCGTTTTAGAGACTACGTAGCGAATCTATTTTTCACTGCCGGTAAAATCATTGATTTTGTTATATATGTTCGTACTACATTTATATAGATTACGAATTAAAAATACATACAGTTTGTGAATTTAATTGTCTATTTCATTAACTGAGCGTGATTATTTTTATTTTAACATTATTGGGACAGACGTCTTGAAGTTTTTCTCTGGTCGAATATAAGCATCAGGTGTTTTATCAACTGATATTATGCATTGTACAATTATGTTAGTGCTGCCATCTCTGGATGGATGTTAAGAAATGTCTCGAATGTAATCTTAGCTTATTCCACTTGCATAGGTTTACACGTGTTTGATATAAGTGTGTATTGACAAGTACAAATTGTAATATAACTTTGCGTTAGATTACAGAGAAACAAAATGCAACACGACGATGTAAATAAAACTCTAAATAGGTTTTCTTTTTTTTATATGTCTGTTATATGATCACCCTAAAAATTTTTATCTTAATCTTGCAGGTTGTGTGGAGTGTCATCAATAAAGCATTTTGTTCCTTTAAAGTAAAGTAAGTATGTGTTCTTAAGAAATAATTGAATATATAATAAAACCGCGCGAAGCAACCTATAATGAATTATAATTGTGACATTTCCTTTGCAGTACAAAGACACAGAGGTTTTGCAGAAATGAGTACAATCTTACAGGTTTATGCAGTAGATCTGCATGCCCCCTTGCAAACAGTCAGTATGCTACGATTAGAGAGGAAAAGGGTATTATTTATCTCTATATGAGAACAGCGGAGAGGTAGGTTGTATATATTTGAATCTTTCATCCTATATATTTGTATAACATTGTTATTATTCTTCATAAGTTATATGAATTATTTGATAACAAAAATTATAAATTATTGAAATGCCATCAATAGATCTATGCTCCATTTCAATATGAAGATAATTGCAGCATTGTTTACTTTCATTTATATATATTTTTATATATATAAATATTATAATTTTTTTATTAGAATACATACACCTAAAAATAGCTGGGAAAAAGTCAAGCTATCCAGAAACTTTGAGAAGGCAATACAACAAATTAATGAAAATCTGCTATATTGGCCTGGTTTCATAAAGGCAAAATGTAAGCAAAGATTTCTCAAGATCACGCAATATCTCATTCGTATGAGAAAATTCAGATTAAGACGACAAAAGAAGATTGTACCGCTTCAAAGAAAGATTGAAAGAAGAGAAAGACGTAGGGAAGAAAAGGCTTTGATCGCTGCGAGATTAGAAAATGCAATTGAGAAACAACTTATGGACAGACTGAAGAAGGGAATGGTAATGTTATATTTTATATTTGTCACCATAAGAAATTAGTTATATTTCGGAGATATAATTTTTGTTGTTGATGTTTCAGTACAAGGGTATTTACAATTTTCCGCAAGAAGTGTTTGATAAAGCTGTGGAAGCTGTGGAAGTTGAAGGAGAAAGCGAAGCAGAAAACGAACGGGATGAGGAACAGGAGCAAGAGCTCGAAAAAGAGGTGGAAATGGAATTAGAAACGGATGAAAGGGAATTTGAGCAAGATGGTCAGCAATATATTGAAGCTGATAGCGATGACGATGACTACGAGGATGATGATGAAGAGCCTTTTATGGTATATAATAAAATAATTATTTATTTTAAAATAAAAACAACTTTTTTTTACACATATTTTATATTGTGTAGAATGAAGATAGTGATTCTGGACAGAAGGAAGAAGTGGAATTATCGGACAGTTTTGAATCTGAAGCCAGTGATATTGAGGTAAGAACTTTCTATCTCCAAATAAGCTTATTATATCGTATATTCTGCTACAAATTGCTCATATCACATTAGGACTTACTCAAACCATCCACAAGCAAGAAAACAAAAGTGCCGAAAGTTGTCAAAAAAGGAAAGGTACAGAAAAAATCGCGACCAAAAGTAGAAATCGAGTACGAAGTGGAAGAGGACAATCTACAAAGACAACGAGCGTAGCAAAGTTATGTAAATATTATAATTGTGTGTTTATAATAAAATTATTCGAACATTTACATATGGTTGAAATAACGTAATAATTACCATTATGATCGCTAATTCGATGGTATTTAAATCTTCAATATTTTAGTGTAAGTTTCGCTCGCGTATTTAGATAATATCAAAAGTAGAAAAAAATTATATATATATGTGTGTATGCACGTGTGTATTACATGCAATATATCGTTTTAAAAATTCCGCCCACAATGCGAGCGTGCGGAAGCGCCGAACGGAAGAAGCGCGAAAACTCTCGATACATAAACGCGAATGGTATATATATATATATATATACATATATATATACATTCATCTCGTAATCTCGTCGGAGGAGAATCGAGACGTCTGTGTAGCAGACGATACGATTAATCGTGACATGAAAGAAAGGTAAATTACGCACGGTCGTTTATCGCGGCTGACGATCCTAAAATCCGAAACGGGGACGTTTCTCGCCACTTGTGCTCGCACGCTTATCGTTCTTAATCGGAAATCGCGATTGTGATTCATTAGCGGGGCGTTAATCTGCAGTGCTTCGGCATTGCGCATTCGTCAAGATTGTCACGCACGTTGACATTTGCTTTCCGCCGTTCAACGATATCGGCCCTTTAGCGTATCAGATAAAAAAACGCGAAAGCTAAAAAAAAATGGTGAATCGTTCGCGATAAAATGTGACCGCGAACCGCCGTGATTTCATCCCTTCGCTATTTATAGAGCGCGAGTAGGTTATTCGGAAAATACTCCATCGCAAGAATGAAAATAATAACATCGGATAATGACGTATGATACAATGAATAACACGGAATGAACGTCTCAAATTAATATATGTATGTGCTATTATTAATGTGTAATATATTCAACGCCTGTTATATGTGACGTAATTTTATTCTGCGGAAATGTTTTCGATGAGATGTTGGAAAATGAAATGCACGCTGTCGTTGCGCGTTAATCTATTAAGAAAGATGATTAGCCTTGATTTTCGCGTTTTTCCACGCTTTTATTGAGCAATTAACGTAACAAAGCAGAGGCGAGGTATATGGCCATCAATGCATTAATTGAACGGATTTATTTTTATCGAGCAAATTTCGCAATGCTCTTCCGTTCTCTTTTCTCGTAGAACGTATCGTTCAATCCGCAATTAGATCTCACATCTTCGCGAACACACAAGTGTCAATTCCTTTGGAAACGAACACCTTCATCGCAATATTTCATTAATGAGCAATTTTGGGGTATCAGCTGTTGGATGGAGCAATCTGTGATTTCTTTCCATCAGGGTTATTATGGCATGTAAAGTAATGTGAAGGATCATAGAATAAGTTGAAAGCTGGAGAGCGATATGAATCTATGCCGCACAATTGTCTGACTGAGCTCTGCTCTGAGTTACGTGTCTTTGCTTTGCGCACAAATGTCAGGATGTTAAACAGCACTACTAATATGGAACTGAATAATGTGGGAAGCAACAAAAGTTCCATATATCTTGCGCTATCATTTCGAAAACTGTGTCTGGCAACAGTTGGCTTACCACTTATATCGCTGTTATTTTGTTTCATCACGGCATACATATTCCAACAGGATGACATTCATGAAACTCACTGTAGGGTAAGCGCAAAATTTTATATCATATATAAGATAATAAATAAGTAATGTATGTTTATCAAATTATGATAATCATATCTGTTTCTTTGTTAAAGGTGTACAATATTCTTCCATCAATCTCAGCCATTACAGGCGTATCTCCTCAGAGGTATCTATGGCGTATCAGCATAGCATTACACATTGGACCTAGACTGGTTATTGCCAGCGTTTATCATTCATATTATTACAACATACTTAAGAGCATTGAAGATGTGCCTCTAAAAATTATGGGGAGTAGGCTCCTAAATTTATGCTATTGGCTAAATATTGCCGAGGTAGCAGCTTTATGTGGTGTAACATATATTTCTAACAGGGAAAATTATTGTAAGTAATTTATATAAAATTTTATATGTCTGTCACTAATATAATCAAAGTGTGAAACATGATGAAAATATTATATATGACAAAAAATATTACAGCGGTGCACGAAAAAATTTTCATAGCGTTCATGATTAGTTCGCTCACGTACATGCTGACTGCTGTAAGATTGGGTCGCCTAATAACTCCAAATGCACAAAGCCTTCAGTACAAACAGGCGCTCTTTATGATGAGTCTCGTCAGTACAATTGGTCTTATTATCTTCTTCTTGAAACATCGACTGCTATGTCACGATTTGGGTAAGAAATAAAATCATAAATATTATGTTTAACTTAACAAAAGCAAAAAATAAACACAACTTAATATTTATTATTTTGAGCAGCATTTAGTTGGTTCTCGCTATGTGAGTATGTGATAGCTTTTGCAAATATGGGTTTTCACATCACGGTGGTTTTGGATTTTCCAAAAGAGCAACTGATTGTAGGTCACGATTTACCTGCCGCGAAAATAGATTAACCTTTTAGGATAATACATCATTCTCATTGTCATATTAAAGTGCCTATTGCCTCTGCATGGAAGTGCTGTAAATCATGGTTCTCAAGAGGTGAACATTTGGCACAATACACGATACACAGCATCATGATTATCTCAGTTTTATGATATTTTATAAAAGTATAATGTGTTCTATTGTTGAGATTGATATAATTTACTTTCCGCGGTTTTTAAAAGAGCAAATACTCGATGTATGTACTCTATTATACTTATCTTTACACTTATATTATCTTGCAATATCGATTATAATATTCGATTAGTACTTTTGTGAATATAAAGGGATATCTGATTTGTGAGAAAAATGAAATGGAAAATCTAGCGCTTCCAAAGTGTGGCACTGGTTACTTTCAAAACGATGAAATATGTAACGGCCTTTTAATATCGGTTAGCAATAGAGTATATGATTATAGTACACAATAGTTAAAAAAGTATCCTACATACAAACAGCATTTAACGTTAGTGTAAATTGAATATTATTATGCATCATATGAGATTACTTCTAAAGATTTTTGAATCTTTTTTTATAGACTTTTACAAGGTGAGAATTCTAGTCAAACATATTAATTCTAGTCGCGATACATTTTATTCGCTTTACACTATTCTTACTTCATGTCATTAGCTGAAATTAGATTGTAAAATGCAGTTACATCAAATGGACTTTGAGATATAATTACAATTATTAAATATGTGTATATATTAAGTTATTGCAAAGATATAGATATACAATTGTGTGTTGTTGGTAAATTTCATAGAAATCTTATATAAGTTACATTCATTCACCTTGTAAGAGAGATTAATTAATCTTGTATAGATTTTGAGATAATAAAATCAGCTAATGTTCATGAGCTGTTCTGTTCAGCATTATTGTACTGCAAACGTAGGATAATCGCACCTATGTTTGTATGTAGTATACGATAATCCTGATAGTATAACAATTATCCAGATACTAATGATTAAAACAGTCGCAATCGTATTAAAATATTTAAACGGGGATTGCATTCGGACCAGCTTTTTCAAGAGATATGATCTAAATTTCTCACGCGAATTTATAAAACAATGTTAAAAACAAAAGTTTCTACGAAATTTTACGATTAAAACCCCCGTATATCTCTTGTCTAAACCATAGATGTATGTATGTGTATACGGTTTTCGGACAAGATTATATAAAACTTTAAGCTTTAACAATTTTTAATCATCAGAAATGATTTATGGCTAAATATTGTCGAATATCTTGGTTGATTAAAAATTGAGTCTTCGATGATTTGTTATTTCGAAATCGAGTATAATTACGAATAACGAATATTCGTAGTAAATCGGATCTTATTGCAGTTTTCGACGAAGCGAGATGCCCGGTAAAACTTTACAAAGAAACTCATAAGTAAAATTTGTTATTTAAAGTGTTATTAGAAATTATGCAGTAGAATTTTGTAAAGTGATTTCCGGAAATCTTGTCCATGTCCTGTCAAAAAAAAAAAAAAAAAAAATTACACGAAATGTCGAAATAAAGTTTCATACATGCGAGAATAGGATCGCGGAATCTGTAAAGAGAAGGACAGCCAAGTCTGTAATATTCACAGAATTTGCGCCAAATATCTCTTGATACTTGTATCAATAAGCAAAGTAGCGTTTATTACTGTGTATTTATAATAAGCAGATGATATGTTAACGCGATATCTCTTAGGATTCGTTATAAAGGCCGATAGTTTCAATGTGACTCTAGATAGCACTCGCAGTTTAACGGTATCATTTTTGCACATTTTTACACACGAACGTTACAATTGTAGCATATTTTGATATGACGAATTTTTGTTGAGGTTCCTCGTATGTAATGATTTGATGAAAGAAAAAAAAAGGAGAAAACGAACGCTATATATTCTTCGCAGATACACGATACATTTGTCATCGGTAATCGCGTAGAGATGATAGTTTTAGATAGTCTTTGTAATTATTATACGAAGAAGTAACGCTTTTTCTTATTTTTCTGCACACGCGACGGACATGATATGTTCGATAATCCGAGCGTAACATCTTGACGGTTCCTATTATACGTGGAACCATTTTTATACATTATCATAATGTAATTAATGCACTCACAGTAGTCTTGTTTGACTCATTCTTATTGATACCGTTATCGAATGCTAATCTGTGCCAAGTGATGCACTAAAGATATCGTCGAATTTTACGTCGGAAATGCTGCGCACATTAATAATGATCTTCAAAGATCTTTAATGAATCACTTGTATTTACGCTTCGTTGAGCAGCCACTTTGTGATCACTGCTCTTTATATACACTTGTAGCAATAATTGAGAATCTTTTCTGCATCATGTCTTTTATTCCGATAAAGAAACAAGAATTAAAGAACATCAATATGATTGGATTGCTTATAGTGGAACGTATTCATCTTAATAGGCCATGAGCTTACGTTAGCATTGTCGGAGTATATATATAAGTACATCAAAAATTGCGCATTTTTTCTTATAAATCGCCCAACAAATTTTTAAAATCAATTTTATTTCTCAAATATTTAACTAACTTGCGACATAAGCTATCTATCTCTGTCTTTAAAACTTAACATTCTCAAATAATTCTGTAATTAGACATTAACTTTTCCATAAGAAATTCTCTTCGAATTTTTTAGATAATTGAAGAAAGATGTGCGATTTCTGATGTATCTTATGTATATGTTGGTTAATCGATACCGAATACGAGTCATGTTGGAAGTTATATTGAATGTCTCATATATACATATAAGTAGAAATTAATAGTATATGAAAAAGTCTTTTTTATAGAAATATAGCGATAGCTTGCAGAAATAAGTTCTATAAAAATATCGCAAAACGAAAAATTTTGGTAACCAAGTTTTTCTTGTGCTAATCTTTTTCGTTTGTATAAGTCTCATGTTAGAAAACATGGACAGGATACAATCCCACCGATACTAGTTTTGCAAGAATTGGTATTGCAAAATAATGCTTCCAAAGAGAGCTGTGTGCTAAACATTTATTTAGCGACAATGATTTTTTTGTGATTACACTCGATTATGCGGAGATTTTATCGATATTCATAAATTTATTGTTAAGATATCAACACACCCTCAGAGTGATTTGAAAGATCTAGCGAGGAATGAACGAGGTTTAAGCGTTGAATGGTGTAAAGTGTAAAGGATCTTATTTGCGCTGTGTTACCTATTCTCTGAAAATATATTTTCTTCCTTACACACACGACACAAAAGCTTTTTAGGATAAAAATTCTGAAAACATATATTTAAAAATTTTGTCACATGAGTTTTTACATATTGGCGATAATGACTAAACACACATATCTGTCAAGAATTTCTATCATATTCGAAGCTCTCTCTCCCTTTCTCCTTTCGCTGTACATAATGCTAGCACGATACACAATTATATCTTGTACAAATGATCTTGTACAAGGAATGGATATATCAATGATACGTTAAACAAATGGCATGACGATTTTTCCTTTATTAGTATGGCAATTTAATACACAGATCAACCCAAATGCATATTCGAAGCAAAAAATCTTTACACAAATATTCATGCTATCGAATCACAGCTATTTTTCTGCAACCCGTATTTTTCGAAATCATTTTGCTACTGAAACACTTTTTCTAATTTACATGATATATGTCGAAATTATATCGATAAAGTGCTACGATCTCACTGAAAAAAATACTCTTATCATTTTGGGTAATTGACAATTCTGTGATAATAAGCACAAACACAGCTTTCCACTTTACAAGTTTTATTTTTTCTTAAATAACTTCCATATCTATTTCATTCTTATTTTTCTCTTCAGATTATTAAAAATATATTATATTATGCAAAAATTTCGATTGTATATTATCACAGAATTCATTTTCCCGAAGCATCTACTCTTATATTTAACGACGAATCGAGTAGTGAATTTGTATATTTACAAATCATTATTGAAGTAGACAATTAATTAATCAAGTGCAGTAAATATCTAGTAAGAGAATAAATCTAGTTAATTAGTATTATAATCTGTATTATAATCTATTCTAGTCTCAATCTATTCTATGTTTTTGTGAAATCTTATCAGGAAACCATTGAGAGAATTTGCGTCACATTATATAACTTATTAAATTCTTTCACGCGTATATATGTATATTATATTCGTCAAATTTTGAAATCTTCGAATTGAAAACTTTCGCGGTATGGAAGGCAAACTTACGTCCGACGTCTCTGATAGCTCTTTTATCTCTGCCACAGTATTGTGTATGATAAATCAGAAGGAGAGTTAATCGAACCTCAAATCCAACCGAACCTTGCAGCATTGCCGAAGGTAATTGAACTCTGTTGACCTTAATGTAAGAGAATAAACTGGCGCGATTAAATGGCTATCGTGCGACACGAATGAGAACTCTTTTGTCGTCCTGTCGCGTAACCAAATCTAATAAGTCATCTAAGCCAATCTAATAAATCATTTCCTTCGGCTGTATCTAAGGTTGGACAAAGGCTCGAACATTTTGTTTATATGGTTCATTACTGATTTTACACATCACACTATACGAAATAGCTGTATTTTCCTACACAATATGGTCGAACATCGATACGATGTAACATTCACTCTGATACTCCGTATTTGCGATGAATACACGACCGTTGTAATATAGTGTATATTTCTTGTAATCGGTTTATAGAGCGAGTGCCCTATACTGTGATTAAAAGTGTTTCTGTGTATGTGATGACTTGTAACGGGTTACAACACTGATTTCGATCAGGACAAGAATGATTTCTATTTGTATCGCGAACGATTGTCAAGTAAATATTACCGTACACAACCAGCAATGTATTTTTATTAATCTCACTAAACAATCTACACAACTCATTCTTTCAGGAACTATAAAAAACAGGACTAAAACAAATATAATTTTGATTAGGGTTCAAGTACCTAAGTATTGTATCAATCCAAATGTATCAGGTATCATTAAACAACAATCTTTATATTTATTTGTCACACAATGCAAACTATAACGATAATTATGAGGTACATTTTTTTCTTACCGTGTGAGCGTTGTATTCTTCAAGATTATATATCGATATTTTATTCTTTACTTTTATGAAACTATTCTATAATACTGTGTTTTGTCATATTTATCTAATATCTCTATAATACTTTTAATAAGATATACAACAGATATCAAACCTGTAGATGTTTTCCTCATTTCATTGAGGTAGTACGGGTAACGGAGAGTTTAGATCCGATTCTCTTTCGTGATTGCGTAGAGGACGATAGATTTCCATTTCTTTGCGAGAGATTCGCTAAATCCTTTGTGAATAATGGAGAATCACGTAACTGCGCGCTTCTGTTTTCTGCTGGCGAATCTGTAAACACATTTTTCTTATGTAAGCATATTCTTTTTATATATTGGTCGAACAGTTCGGTCGAACAAAACAGGTGGATTCTCAAGCGTTTAATGTCACTGAATGAAACATTCTGTATTTACCTAAAAACTTATTTATCAATGCCAAGTTTTTACGTTACATTTTTCAAGATTTTTCGACACGCGATGCTTAAAAACACATTTAGCATATGAAATGAGATATTTTTAAATACAGAATTTCGTAACGTATACGCTTGTTTGTTATTATTTGTTATATAAACGCTGTTTTTCTCAGAGAGAGAGAGACATAAATTCTTTATTGATTTATAGTATCAAAATTACTTGGCAAAAAAGTATGATTGGACATTATTTTTGATATTTTAATTCTTCAATTCATAATTTATAATTGATCTTTTAATTTATAATTGAGCTTTTAATTTATCATTCAAAATCCATCGATTCTCTTTGACATTGAAATAAATAATGTTTTTATTAGTTTTAATATCTATCATCGAGAATTTTTTTTTATGTTTTTGTATAATTATTTCCCGATTAAAAGACTTAGGATATTATCGAGAGGAGTTTGTATGATTTAGAAATAAAATCAAGGTTTGTTAAAGTCAATATACATATATTTGATCCGTCTTTTTATCGACGTACCATTCTTCTCAGACAAATCACCGTCTCTTCTTCTTGTAGGTATTTTTAATCCCGAAATATTTGCTTTCCCTTTTATCGTATCATTGTTTCTTCGAATTTTCTTTGCTACAGATCCCTTTTCCAAAATTCTAACTTTTATGGAGATAGCTGACGATGTTTCCACGCATCGTCTGCACCGCCATACGAATCGAGGATCGTAAACATCAACGTCGATGACCGGAGGTTGATGGCACAGCGGATGATAAGCCTCTTGACACTCTTGGCACTCCAGCAAAATCAAAGGTCCCAGTTTTGCGCCGTTGCAAATCTTGGATTTTATATATCGCATACAGAGATGTACACAATTCGTAAATCAACAATGCGGCAGCTCGTGCAATCGCAACGATAAATAGTGTGTTATCTCACTATTAGTGTTTAAGTTATAAATTATAAACTGAATCGCGAAAGTTTAGTTGAGAAAAAAACCTTGCACACGGTCCCATCGGCAGGTCCTTCGTCGGGAATCGAGATCCTGGGAACGTTCTGGTCGTCGCAGCAATCCTCGTAATTGACCTCGTACACTTTTATGTCAGCCCTTTGATGGTTCGTGATGTTTTCCGTCATGTCAGATTCGAGAAGAGAAACGACTTCGGAACCGTCCCAGATCTCGTCTTTGATCGTTTTGACGCATCGCTCTGGGACATAGTCGCGTTTCTTTGAGATTCTCATCGAAGCGTTTGCGTCGTCGGTATTTTGCAAAAATCATACAAGCGTCCAGCATTCGACGAAGTTTCTCGGCACTATTCTCATCGGTCGAATGCAATAGCGCCAATGCGTTAAACAAATCCTCGTTGGCGTATGTATCGGACATGATCCTCTCGGGGTGCATTTCTTTAATCTGGATATTTCATATTGTACGAGTATCAATATTTGATGTACTGACCCTCGGGAATACCCTCGATATTAATTGTATTCTCAATTACTATTATGTATGTGTTAAAATATATGTAAATATAGTTCAGTAAAAAGAATAACACACGCGTAAAACCATGAAGGGAATTCAGAAAAGTATATAATAAACTCTGAAAGAGAGAGAGAGAGAGAGCAAATAACGTGCTTTATTTTTTTGAATTCTTTGAAATACTTTTTTTTTTTCATCCAAGGGGGAGAGATTTTGCTCCGGTATTGTGACTGAAGGTTAACAGATCTTTGAGACGTTTCAAATGTCTCGAACTTAACATTGTTAACTCACGTACGACGATCTGTTCTCGACGAATTAAGGGCCGGTCATGCACGAAGGAGTATAAGCGGCACAAGTGGTCTTCCGGACTGGTAACAATCTTGGGAATTGTGCGGGCCAGGACGTTCTACGGATTTAGATATGCGAATAGTATCCCGGGACCCGGGACGGACGTTCGTCGTGAAATGTGCCGAAGGAAGGTGGCCGGCATTTATCGGGCTCGATCATCGACTCGCCGCTTGTATATCGACGGAATCGCATCGACGACGCACCATTGTTCTCGTGACTGTTTGCTAATAGAATCCAACGCTTATGGTCGTCGTTCTCTCGGGGATCGGATACTGGACATTGAATATTCAACAAACGATGTTACCGGAATATTGACGTGAACGCGTGATCATCACACACGGCCCGCTCTCTAATTCAAAGAAAATCTGACGCAAGTTGCGATTCTCGCGTTACGTATCATACGGAATCTTTAAATAGGCTTATGAAGCGAGTAATTAGAAATTATGTAAAAGTTTTGTGCAGAGAAACCTATTAAAATAATATTGATTTCCGTAAAAATTAAAAAAAAATATATCTTTATACATCCAATATATCACATATATTTTTTAGTTTGATATTTCTGTTATATATAATATATTGCAATTGTTTCTTTTATTTTCTATTCTTATATATTTACATTGGTTATTAAAGATATTAATCACGTAAACAAAAAAATATTTTATTTAATAATTATTATAATAATTAAAAACATCTACAAATGCGAATTCTTTTTTATTCGATAATAATTGAATAAAATTAAAGACGATTTTTTTTTTTTACATTAGAATAATTTTCCTGGCATCTGTGTTCGCGGATCTTTGTAAAATACGAAGACTCCCCGCCCTTCTTTCCTTCAACATCAGCTTTTCTTATACTCGCGGCTCTTGTATTCGCGTGGCGCGCTTTTTCAAGGGCTCTATTAATAAGCTCGTACGCTC